>NC_141026.1:41812500-42005000 GCF_052040795.2 Danio rerio | reverse complement strand
TTGCACTGTTTTGTGACAGAATACACGTTAATATCCACTGCTGTATAGATATATGTTATGTTAATGTACAAAATAAACCTGATTTAACGTCCACAAACCAGGATTGAAGCGTCTTCTTTTAAAATTGTACTGAAATGCAGCTGTGGGGATAAAGTCGGTAAAATCACTGTTTTAAAAACATTTTAAACTTGTAAAACTCATTCTTAATCACATTTGATGATGATTGATGATCACAGAGAACTGAGCAGATCTTTAATCTGAGTTGCTTTGCACACATCCTGGCTTGTTGATATGATTATACACGTTACTGAGAAGACATGTTAATACCGGACTGTCAGTCAATTAGGTGGGCGGGGAAACCGCACTCCTATGTGAAGTTGTGGTGGGCCTCAAAATAGGAGGGATTTGGATCTTATTCTAACGTCAGGAAATTTTAAAAAAGAGACTTATTGTCTTTATATCACCCCAATATGACTGTGGACACACTACCTATACACTGTTCTGTCCAAACAGCTTACAAAAGATGATGTATATCATAGGTGCCCTTTAATGAATATCCATAGTGCTAATGTAATAACTTTAGTGCAAATTATTTCAAAGAAATAACATATTTGTAATCTTCAAATCAAAATATAACACACTCAAAAAAGCTGCTTGTTCAAACTACTTATTTAAAATTAATTCAAAGAGCACAATTCTTAATTTTTTAGGGGAAAACTTAATTGTTTTATGTTCAATCCACTTAAAGTTAACTTAATCAATCTGTGTTGGGACAACATGAAGGAATTGTGTTTTTTTTACAGTGTAACTTGCTTTGCCGAAATTAGATTTTGTAAGTAATCTTTACATAATGTCATTAATTAAGTAATAAGTAATTAAGGGCACAAGGTCTAATTTGTTAACATGCTTTAACATAAACTAGCGATTAAAATAAAAACTGCTGGGTATTTTAACTGAATTTGGCTAAAACGTGGATTAATCCAATGTTGAATTAAGGTAACTTAATTAAAATATTTAATCCAGCGGTTGGGTTAGTCTCTATTACACCCAAAATTGGGTTGAAATAACCCAGGGTTAGCAACAATTTTGCAGCATTTTCTTCTATGTGTGTTAATAAAGGTAACACACATATGATGTAACATTAAATTCAGTTAAAATGTCTTTGAAATGGTTGATATCAACATCGAGTATGATTATTGAATGCAGTAAAATTGTTCATTGTTATAAAACCATTTTGCCAAATTATGTTTATATCTGAAAGCAACAAAACATTACTTGAGCCCATAGCCCAATCAACCCAATGCTTCTTTGTATCTTTATTATCATTAAACACACCCCTCACTGCTGATTGGCTGCAAGTGTGTTTTGCTTAGAGCATCTGTAATTAATTAATGTTAACAAATTAATCAATTAATCAGTAAGATTTGTTTTCAGAGAATACATATGAATGTCTGTTATCTTAATTCATTTTTAGCTTTTTTCTCCATCTGAAATTCATATAAACGTAAAACAGATGTTTTGAATTGAACTAGATAAAATTTAGATGCCCCTGAGACAACTTTGTTTTTACAAATCAATCCAACTGCCAATGAATACAATCAAGTATCTTTACTTTGAAAAAAAAACTGGAATTGCATCAAATAATAAAGCCAAATGCATCAAGTGTTGTTGACTTTAAAATCTGAAAGTATACTCTAAGGAAAATTAAAATGACTCTTGATGTTATATCATGTTGTTTCACTAGTATATGTTGCTTTTTCACTGGCATTAAATAAGTGATCATGTATCTGTGTTTTTGTACAGTATGCTAGTCGGGGTAGATGAGAAAGCCGCTGAATGTGCTGTATTTGTTGGTGTTTCCACCGTGCACTTTTCCTCCATCGAGCTGCACACAGACCTCATCCCCCACATCTAAATGCAGGATCACACTGTTAGAGGCGTAGTCATAATTCTGATCTGCGTCCTGAGCGATCGCACTGGCCCTCACCTGAGAGAGGAGAAAAGAGAAACACAATGGTGTGTAATGTTGTAAAAGAGTTTAATCATCAAGGGAAAGAGAAGCATTCAGTGAATTACAAGCTGATAAATGCATTTGAAATACATGCTCAGACATGGAATGCATTTATACTTTTAAGATGCTTTTGCAATCAAATTTGAATTCATTTCAATATCAAAACAGTCTGTTATGGAGCCAGATCGGTCTCAAAAATAATACATTTACAAAATGAAATTCATACATGCACAGCACAATTTAATTTGTAAACACAATCCATAAATACAACACATGATTAGAAAGTAAAAATAAATGTTTTTGACAAATAAATTAGATTTGTGTAATTTTGAATCGTGTTTTAAATTTACCAATTGGATTTGTGCATTTTTGAATCGCGTGTTGAATTCACAACTTGAATTTGTGTATTTTCGAATCGTCATTTGAATTTACGAATTGGATTTGTGTATTTTTGAATCATGATTTTAATTCACAAATCGGATTTGTCTATTTTTGAATCGCGTTTTGAATTACGACTTGGATTTTTGTATTTTTTAATCGTGTTTTGAATTTACGAGTTGAACTTGTGTATTTTTGAATTGCGTTTTGAATTCACAAATAGGATTTGTGTATTTTTGTGAATACACAAAAATTGGATTTGTGTCTTTTTGAATTGCATTTTGAATTCACAAATAGGATTTGTGTAATTTTTAATCGCGTTTTGAATTAACAAATTGGATTAGTATATTTTTGAATCGTGATTTGAATTTACAAACTGGATTTGTATATCTTTGAATCATGTTTTTAATTTTGAAATTGGATTTGTGTATTTCTGAATCATGTTTTGAATTCACGAATTGGATTTGTATACATATGAACCGTGTTTTTAATTGGATTTTGTTAATGTGAATTGTGTTGTGGATGTATGAATCATGCTTTGTAAATGTATTATTTTTAAGACTGATCTGGCTTTATATCTGGATCTTCATAATGCCAGTATACAGTTAAATCATTGAATCTCATGGAAACAAGGTGCTGTTTTTCCCATAAACATTAACAATCAGTCGTTTTGCCTTATGGATTCTCATCTCCAACATAAGTATGCTGAGGGATATACAGGACAGACAGAGAGAATGAAAGACCAAGACAGAGCCAAACTCCAAGGGAATAAAGCTTATTGATCTCGGTGTTGCTTGTGTGTGGTGTGTAATTTATCAGCAAGATTTATACAGACAAAACACAAATTTGTTAAACTGTTGAACTAAAACGAAATATGCACATATTCCAAATTTATTCTAATATTTAATTTCTGATTTTTATTTCATGTCAGTAAAGCTCTTTATAAAAAACTAGAACAGAGCCTAAAAACATTTTTAAAATTTGCTGGATTGTTTCAACGTACTCAACCAAATTAAATTTGAAAACTTTAGGGATTGTATTTTACCCAAAAATTGGGTAAACTACAGAATAAAAAAAAGGTTGCGTAAAAAAGCAATAACATGTAATTATTTTTGAAACATCAGAAATAAAACCACACATCTGCGTTAATAAACGCCTATAAATGTCTTCAAGGAAAGGCTTTAATTTAAATGAACTGTTAATTAATGTATGATCTCTGTATTGGTCCATGCATAATGAATGAGTTTAATAAGTCTGATATTATAAAATATCAATTAAAAGTATCTTTTTTAATCACCCATAACACACTTTCTACATTTCCCAATGTATTTCAGTCGCGTCTCCAATTGATCGACATTTTCTTGAGTTATGCTTAATTCTTCTCACATCCACACATTAATTATCCCTGTCTTCCCCTCATCTTTTTCCCCCCACCACCTCTTCCCCCGTATCTGTTCTTTCCTTGCACCGTCTATCCATCTTTTTTTTCCGCTGGAATCGTAATAAAATGCAGGTCACGCGCGTCTCTCCACTGCGCGTCTCGTGTTGGCACGTGTCCCTGTCCAGTCTAAATCGGATTGATTAACGGCCCGAGGTGGCAGATCCCGCGGGAGGCCCGGGGCTGCGGTGGGGCCTCGCTTGCTCGGTAATTGCCCGGCGCAGTGGCTCGGCTGTTGCTCCTAATGGGGCCCACTCCTCAATAACTCCACTGTATCACAATAAACGGAGCCTCGCACCGACCACCGGTCAAATGGAGTCACCATGTATTAGCTGTGTGTGTGTGTGTGTGAGTGTGAAATAAAGAGAGACCGCTAGCTGGTCTCAATGACTAAACGAGGATATGGATGCTGTGCTTTATTGAATGTGGATTGTGTTGTTTTCCTCAGTGATTTCAACGACCCGTCATCAGATTAAATAGGAGGTCTTCGGTTTAAACTATACAGACAGTTTCTGGCAGAAAAGCGTGACGGTAATGCAAACGTATTCGTTAAATAAATTCAAGAGCCTAACATAACGTTCAGAAAAACTCACAGATAATTGGTTGTGAAAGTAATTTATTTTATTTGACTTTTATGAACGCCAATAAAACAAACTACACATGGCACTTTCAAAGTTATTTTCATTTCTTTTTGTTTTTATTTTAAAATAATCTTATTTTCGAGTTTGGCCATTCACAAAAATGCATAAAATGTATTTATGGCAGTTCTTTCCTCTAAGATAATCTTTGGGTTGTGCTGTATATAACCAGTGGTGTAAAGTAACATGTTCATATACTCCAATTACTGTAATTGAGTTTTCAGGAATTGTACTTTGCTAATTAGTTTTAAAAATAAGTACTTTTACTTTCCCTTGAGTACATTTTTAGTACTGTATCGGTACTTTTACTCCACTTCTTTCCTTCAACCTAATCACTTTATTTCTTTCTTGTTTCATGGTTATTGGCTAAAGCAGAAAAAAAATAAATTCAATTTGATTTTATGTAATCAAATTGCATCATACTGAACAACCTCAATAAACATGCACTTTTTTAAATGCAGCAAACCCTTTGAAAGCCTTAAAATGTCCAAGAAAATATCCAAAATCTTAACACACAATGACCCAAGTTTAAAGACTGCATGTCACTGAGGAGAAAATGAAGGATTTTGACTATAAGATGACTGAAACCATCAAACAGCCTTTAAGGGTCACGAAACACCAAAACACATTTTTTGAGCTGTTGACAGTCGCACCTGTGTCCCATGCTGCTAAAAACACTATTAGGACACCGATATTTCACAACAAAAGTGAAAACTGGTTGTTTTTGCGTTATTTCGAGCAAATTCGTTCTTCCGGTTTGAAACAAATTTATAAAGCTGCGTGACGGTGATTAGAACCTTGCGTATTCCACCGTGTAGACTGGCTACATCGTGACCTCTCTGAGCATGCTGGATTTATTCATGAGTACGACTTGGTTCAAACCAATCAGCGCGCTATATTGTGCAACTTCATTAATTTGCATGATAGCTTCGAAGACATTTTTTACATGATACAGTGTTCAGACGGCAGAGACGCCACGTTGTGTTGCCGAAACAAGTGAAGGAAAAACAAGAACTGTTTGGAGACACTGGTCGACAGTGTTGCATTTTTAAATGTGCTGCAACACATTTAGGTTGAAGGTTTTGCTTTCTTTTTCCAACAATGAGAGTGCAGCTGGACTCATGTGTGGACTACATTTCTGCTGCAGAATTGTCTATACTCACACGGCTTTCTGACGGTACCTACTGAGTGCATCTAAGTTACAGAGAAATGTGGAGTTTTTTTTCTTAAACGATGTGCGGTATCAAACATTCCACAGTCAGTCATTAAACACAGTCACTGTTTTTCTCCTCTGAAAATCAGCACGTGCCTAAATGGAAACTCCCATTTTTATCCAAATCCTTCTGTTTTTCCCTCCCCCGACACTCCCACCTAAATGAAGATAGACACACCCACTTTCCTGACTTTTTCCAAACTAGAGGTGTGAAAACACCCTGCTGAAACAGGGGGTTTCATGGCCCTTTAAACAATCCCCAAATGGAACGAATGAAAAATGGAAAGAAGGGCAGAAGAAAGGAAGGGCCAAGCAAGGGATGGAAGGACTGAAATAATGAAGGAAGGAAAGACCGACTAAATTCAAGGAAGGACTGAACGAACTAAGGAACGAATGAATGAATGAATGAATGAATGAATAACTGAACAAAGAACCAAATGAAGAAAGGAACAAAAGAATGAGGGAACAAATGAATAAAGAAACGAATGAACAAACAAATATAGAAAGATGCACTAAATGCAAAATGCACTACAAAATGTAATGTTTACACATCCCTGCACAAACTGCACTTAAACACATGAACTTTTCAATGAATTAATAAATGAAGAAAGAACCAAATAAAGAAAGGAACAAAAGAATGAAGGAAAGAATAAATGAGTGAATGAATGAAGGAACAAATTAACAAACAAACGAATGAATGAAGCACAGAACAAACAATTAATGGAAGGAAGGATGGAACAAACGAATATAAGAAGGCAAATAGGCACTAAATGCACTACAGAATGTTACGTTTACAGATCCCTGCACAAACTGCATGTAAACGCATCAAGTTTTCACAGTGTAATACTCACTACTCTTATACTCTTAAATACTTTTAAAAGGGTTATTTTTTACTATACTTACTTAGTATTTTATACTTCTACTCTAATTATAGACTGCATGTCGCTGATGAGAAAATGAAGTATGTCGACTGTATGATGACTGAACCCACCAAACAACCTTAAACGATGACTAAATGGAACGAATGAAGAATGGAAAGAAGGGCAGAAGGAAGGAAGGTCCGAACAAGGAATGGAAAGACTGAACTAATCAAGGAAGAAAGGACCAACTGAATGAAGGAAAGTTTTAAGGAAGGACTGAACAAACTAAGGAACGAAGGAATGAATGCATGAAAGAATGAATGAATGAATGAAGAACCAAATAAAGGAAGGAACAAAAAAATGAAGCAAAGAATGAATGAGTGAACGAATAAAGGAACAAACGAATGAAGGAACGAATTAACAAACAAACAAATCGATGAAGGACAGAACAAACAATAAATGGAAGAAAGGAAGGAGCAAACCAATTATTTGAAGACCACTAAATGCACTACAGAATGTTACGTTTACACATCCCTGCGCAAGCTGCAAGTAAATGCATCAAGTTTTCACAGTGTAATACTCACTACTCTTGAGTACTTTGAAAAGAGTTATTTTTTCTTGCACTACATTTTTGGGCAAGTAATGGTACTTTCACTTGAGTAGGATTTTTCAGTAGTCTTTCTACCACTGTATATAACTGTATATAAAGTACATTTGTTATAATTAAATACTGCTACAACTTCAATAATGATAATAATAAATATTTTAAAATGACAGTCGCCTGGCATACACAGTGAGTAACCTCAGAATATATCATGTTCTCCACTGTTAAAGGTTAACTCTATGATTTATGAATTCATGAATGAACCATTTATCTCCTGTAATTTTGTATTCATACAAATCCCCTGTTTCTGAGTAACATTTAAGAGGCTAATTGGTTATGTGACTGCAGGGCTCCTTGTATGACTGATTTAGCTAAAAACAGATTCACCTTCTGCATTGGTTGAGAAAGAAGAGGGATAATCCATTTAATTTTAATTGCATCTTTTATGTTGTCATACATGTGCATTTGAGTCTTTGTGCAAACAATCTTAGTTGAAGTGTTTGTGAAGGTTAGGACGGTGAGTGCAATAGGAGATGCTGCTTTATGAACCCACATCCATAAATGCATGAAAAGAATGAATGAATGTTCCACACTTAAGTGCAACATTGTTTGACAATACTTCATCACAAAGCCAAAGTATCTGCATACACATGACACTACTGAAACAAAGATAGTAGACATGCCAGACCAGTATGTGGTGCTGTAATTCTTATCCATAGGCATAACTGGCACAATAACACAAACTCTAAGTAAATATTCACACCTCATGTGGTTATTATGCAACTGTGATGGATAATTGACTGGAATGCATTGAGGTTCGACGTGGGACATTTCTGCTGAAGATCCAAGCTCTGACAGTGTCTGGAAAGCAGTTTATGTGTTTTCTTTAATTGATAAAATGGTTGTACATTTCACACTTGTAGGATAGTTCTCTTGATTTGATTGATTCAGACCAGAAATTAAAAAAATGCATTAAGGGTGCACTCACAACAGGCTATCCGAACCATGCCCCAGAGCGTTTCCGGTTCGTTTGACAAGTGTGAGTGCTCCGCATTGCCAATCGCACCCAGGTGCGGTTTGGTGGCCGGCACTGGCCTGGTTGAAAGAGGAGTGCCAGAGCGTGGTTCAGTTGGGCTTTGGTGCGGTACACTTGTAGTGTGAGTGCAAAGCATGCCTGAGCCCGAAACTGAAGACGTGACATCACTTTTAGGGGACTGTGTCATTTGGATTTATTAATCATTTAATCATAAGTTCAATGCAACTGTACCTAGTCTGAGTATGTCTTGGTTCACAATTTGTTTTTATGACTGATTTTTTATATGAAACAAACCAAAAAATACAACAAAAGGGTTTGATAAATTTACGATTTTATATACAGAACCTCTAAAGTGCTGTGCTAGGCTAAATGTGCTCATTGTATGTGTATATTTTATCCAGTGTAAACAAGAGCTTTAAAATGTTTTAAAATGTCAAAACACTAGTTTCCCTCATTACAAACAAAAAATTTAAATCTGCTGCAATGACATTTCTAATGTCTGCATTGAGGGCAGCACCGATGGGTCTGGGCTCAATCCGCTGTGATGACCCCAATAAAACAGAGACTAAGCCGAAGGAAAACTCCAGCAAGTTTATTTTAAATAATTTAGATTTAGTTCAGTTCAGTTGTTTTTTTCAAAACATCAATGTTGTCCTTTAAATTATAATTTTTATTACTTTTTAAACTCATAATGTCCCAGTATCTTATGTGTTTTAATTTCAATTTCTGTCACCTTGCATATGCGTGTGAAATATAATGTGTGCATAACAGCATAAAAACAGGGAAAATGCAGTCAAAAGGTATAGCTAATTCATCAAAATTAGCAACCGTAAAATGAAAAACATCAGAAATAAAAAAGAAAACACCCTGTCAAAGCAGTCTGTCTATAGGCTATTTTTTTAAACAGGCCTACTATAATTTAAAAGAAAGCTACAAAGTGGGCTATATTTTTTAAATTCTAAAATCATGTCATTTTTGTTTTGTTTAGATGTCTATGCTCCATGTTGTATTCACATAAAGCCAAACTACATCGTTTCAGTCCTAATTCAGTTCCTTCATTTGAAAACTCAACATCTCATCACACTTGTTTGGTATCCATCAGGCTTCAGACTGCAGCACTTATTTAGATAAGCAGCACCAACAGAGCAATAGCACCGCAGTTTAATTTAATCAAACCAAACCTGAAAAGTGGCGATATGGTGGCTCAGTGGTTAGCACTGTCGCCTCACATCAAGAAGGTCGCTGGTTCGAGTCCCGGCTCGGTCAGTTGACATTTCTGTGTGGAGTTTGCATGTTCTCCCAGTATTCGTGTGGGTTTTCTTCAGGTGCTCTGGTTTCCCCCACAGTCCAAAGACATGCGCTAATAGGTGAATTGAATAAACTAAATTGGCCATAGTGTGTGTGTGTGTGTGTGTAGGTGTGAATGAGTGTGTGTGGATGTTTCCCAGTACTGGGTTGCAGCTGGAAGCGCATCTGCTGTGTAAAACATAGGCTGGATAAGTTGGGGGTTCATTCCGCTGTGGTGACTGATGAATAAAGGGACTAAGCCGAAGGAAAATGAAAGAACCTGAAAAGTGTAAACAAGTGTTTTATGCAGAAAGTCCTTTTTTCACAAACACACCGAGTTTGCATTAGTTTGACCTTTTGTTCATCACAGGGCGGTGAGAGCCCTGGAAATGAGAGCTAGAGATCCCAATGAAGAAAATAAGAGGCAGAGAAAGCAAAAATCAGCAACCAGGGAAAAGTGGTTAACGAGTTTCTAACACAACAGCTGCAAAAGCCTGTCAAGTTACAGTGGGATTACCTTATTAACTATATTAATTAATTAATTGGAGGATGTAAACTCATTAGCCGCTGTGTAATTGACAGGATGTTCAAGGCTTTTCTAACAGCTTCTCTACATCACACTGTAATTAGTGCCGTGTTACTTTGACGAGACCACCGAGAGGGAGATTTTTTTTCAAGGTGGAGGTGAAGTGCTCGAGATGAACTACAAGTAAAACGATAGTCGTACAATGGGATGAGAAGAGACATGTTTACATAGCCCAGAATCAATTACTGAATTAATTAACTGAATTTGTAATGAGAAACAAATTGGCTGGGTATTCTGCTTGAGTGACATTAATTTGTGGATGTTGAGCTCCTCGCTGCACCCCTCATGATGCTGTTTTCATTTTTTATTCAGCCCCATGCAATCTATTCCAGCCACGAGGAGCCAAACTTCAACTAATAAGTGGCATTTCACAAATACATTAATATTCAGAGCTCTCTAGAAACAAAAATAACTGCCACAATTTCGCCGCAGTTTCAGGCTTCAGAGTTTTGCCTGTCTCAATGTGTGTTGGAATCTACCTGTATTAGACAAAAGATCATAGGCTGTGCTTGTAGTATCAGTTTGTGTAAATCTGTGACCCGCAATGAGGTCAGAAGTCCTTTCTGGTTCTCTCTCTCTCTGGCTTACACATGCGCTCACTCCTGCTGTCGTTTTGCTCATCTATCTTACTTACGCTGATCTGATGCTGTCTGTGTCTCTGGCCTCGCAGTAACACTTTCTCCCGACCTCTCTGTCGGCTCTCCTCTGATTAGCCATCCATCTTCCTCTCCTCCGTTCATCTCTCTATCATCCCACACCATTTTACTGCCTCTCATTGTACACCCTCCGCTTCTGGGTGGGCTCGCACTTTTAGATTTCTTGTATTTTTTTAAGAGATGGTATAATAAATATGACTTAAAGTTTATTTAGTCTAAAATACACCCAACAGGCACAGGATGTCAACCTGACGTCAGATTGACATTGTACCCCAACATTTTGGGGATGCTGCATTTTGTTTGGAAATGTAAATCTGGTTGATGTCAGAACCCAACGTCAGGCCGATGTCAATGTCCAATCTAAAATCAACCAAATATCAATATCTAATGATGTTAGAGCATGACGTTGTGTGGACGTTACCACTATGACATCCATCTGACTTTGGATTTTGGTTGCCATACCTGAGGAATAAATGCCAGCATTTGACATCAATATGATGTTGTTTTCCAACACAACCTAGAATCAACCAAATATCAATGTCATTATTGGACGTCAATATAACGTTTTCCTTAGACGCTCACTAGACACTGAATTTTGGTCACCTGACATCACAACCTAAATCTAACCTAATATTAACATCTTATGTCGTTGTGTGCCTGCTGGGCTGTGATATAAGCAAGTTTCCCTACATGTTCCACACAACAATGGCTGAATGTGTGCACAAAATTCACTTTTCAGAATTTCTCTTTATGTTCCACAGAATAAGACAGCTTGAAACAACAAAACTAGGGCCTAAAATTAACACTCACTAAGTGATAAATACAAGTAAAAATTGTCTGACTTCACCAGCTGGCTAAACGTTTAAAAAAAATATTTTAAAAATGCCTAAGAACTATTACATTTAGCATTTGATTTGATCTAATGCAAAGCAGTGGGCTGTCCTGGGAGCAGTTGGGAGTTTGGTGCCTTGCTCAAGGTTATCACCTAAAAACTGTGGTATTGGGGGTGAAGAGAGGGATTCTGGTTATTCACTCCCTCACCTACAATCCCTGCCGGTGCCGGGAATCACAAGACAAAGGCTGTGTCCAAAACCACCTACTACTCAGTAGGTACGGCATTTGAAGTTAAACGTACTACTCAGCCGTTAGAAGGGTACGTTCTGTACAGTATGAATGTGAGCAGTATGAATGGAACTTGGATGTACTACATCCGCAATTTTGTCATGATCACGTGACATACCCACATGAGTTGCATCGCTTCACTCCCATTGATGAATTCTCTTGTGGGGCATAATGGGATAGCGTATCGTCCATACGATGTGCACTTCAGAATCTCGCCAAAAGTTTTAGGTCATCCGGGTACTTCTTGCATACTGATTTTCGAATTCTATGAATTCTGACACACTGCTCGGCTGGCATATTCATTTTAGTGTACTATATAGTATGGAAGTATGCAATTCTGGACGCAGCCAAACTTTCTAACCCAAGGGTGCTCAATCCTGTTCCTGGAGATCTTCCTTTCTGCAGAGTTCAGCTCCAACTCTGATCAAACACAACTAAACCAACTAAGTAGGATCTGAAGGAGCACTTGGTAATTAAAAACAGGTGTGTTTGATCAAGGTTAAATACTGGTTAAGGTTTGCAGCTAAACTCTGCAGGAGGGTAGATCTCCAGGAACAGGATTAGGCACCCCTACACTAACTATTAGGTTACAGCTGGTCTAAACCAGGCTCATAGGAAATACTAGACTCTGACTACATCTCTCCAAATAATTTACTTATACACACTCTCATTTTGCTGTAGTTTCTTCATGAAGTTTAAATGCAGTATAACATCAACAATTCTTACAAATTACCATGTTTCAGAAACAGCCTTATTTTTTGGCAACTATTCACATAATACAAAAGAACTTAAAATATGTCAAAACTGTATCTATCTCCATGTGGACTACTTTTCTGATGTAGTCAGATTTCTTTGTGCCTCACATGGTACAGAGTTGTACCCAAGAGTTAGAGTCATGGT
The DNA here is from genome assembly GCF_052040795.2 of Danio rerio. NCBI lineage: Eukaryota > Metazoa > Chordata > Actinopteri > Cypriniformes > Danionidae > Danio > Danio rerio. The sequence goes on along the minus strand of NC_141026.1, from coordinate 41,992,271 downwards.
CATTTCCAACACAATCTCACACAATTCCTCCTATTTTGTGGTGAATTTGTAGGATTTCATTAGCCAGTCATGGTTTAATGGTTAGAGTTTTGACTTGTGATCGAAAGGCCACAGATTCAAGTTTCAGTACTAGGAGGGATGATGTTGTGGGAATGAATGAACAGTGCCCTCTTCCATCCTAAATACAAAGACTCATGTGAGACACTTGAACAAAGCAATGAACCCCCTAAAATCATTTTCCCACTAAGCTAGCAGTGTGTTCACGATGTTAAATGCAGAGCATAAATTCAGAGTGTAGGACACATCATACTTGGCCACATATGATAGCTTTTCCTTTCCTTTACTAATTTGCCGAAAACTAAAAAGTAGCATTTTCCTGTGAGTTGTGAGCTGATATTTTAAGATATTTAAGTCTGGCACATTTTCTTCAGTCACAGGGCACTGGAAGGTGTGGTAAAAAGTTTTAGGGCTCACACAAAAAGTTAAAAAAATAAAAGATGACCGAATTTCATTTTTTGAGTGAACTATCTCTTTAAGAATAATCCAAAACTCATGTTGGTGTGGTGGTGTGTTTGTTTGTGAGAATGCTTTGAGAGGACCTTGAGATGGGCTAAATAATTTAGCTAAGGGGAGAGATAATTAACGAGGGCAGAGATAGACATTTGGCAGAGTGTGGCTCTGTGTGTGTGTTTGTGTGTGGCCCAGGTGGAAAAGAGGGAATCTCATCTTAAAGACATGAATGATTTAACACAAGAGGAGATCACTGGAATGACAATCTATGCAATACAGCATGCCATACACTGCCTAAGCTTACTCTCCTCATCTTCTCACTTTCTCCATCTCGTTCTCCACTTAATGGAAGATATGTTGAATACCAGAGCAGTCTGGTTTATGGCCCACAGCACATGAGCTATTATATATACAGTAATATTACATTTTAGTGTGGGTAGCAATGGTTCTCTCTGCAAGAGTAAGTGCTTGCCTACTTATTGCTCAGATCTGAATGTTTTGGGGCTGTTCATAATTTTAAATGTGGCCTGTTTCACATTCATGTGTGAACTGATTCTAGTCATGAACTGATCCGCATTCACAAATCAATGATAACACGAACACATTTACATTTAGTCATTTAGCAGACGCATTTGTTCAAAGTGACATACAATTGAGGAAGCATTCTGCAATTCTATATGAAGATGCAATACACAAGAAGTGCTAATTATGAAAAGAAACTGTTTGTGCTCAGAGAATTTAGTACCAGAGTAGGGGGAGGGGGGAGTTTTTTGAGAAAGAGAGAGAGATTATAAAAGTGGTCTGTCAAGTCCACTCACCTGTGTAAAGTACACTTCACAAATGCACAAAGTTTATTATTATTATTTAATTATTTTTTTAAAAATATGGAGTGATTGAAAAATGTGTCTGATGCAAATGTCCAAAAAACTGTTGCAAGTGTTGGTTGAAGTGTCAAAGAGATATAAGATTGTGTTTTCTACACTACGCCCACTCACCTGTGTGAGGTACACTCATAATTATTAATTTAATATTAATGGAATAGTATAATTAAATTGAGAATATTAATAAAAGTTATAATAATAACAGTTTATAACATACAGCATGCTGTCATTTTAAAACTAAACACCGTAAGCATTTGTTTACTTTCAATATTGTTAATATTTATTGTACAACCCTTTAGGTTTAGGTTGTATAGAGCTGTCACATAAATAACTCACTTATTCAACTGCGCAGTGCAAGTGCGCAACTGTCATATATATATATATATATATGTAAAATGTAATATATGCAAAAGCTTAGAGTGGCATTGCAAAACATCTAATCTGTATTTGAGCTGTATAATAACTCACTTATTCAACTGCGCAGTGCAAGTGCGCAACTGTCATATACAGTATATATATATATATATATATATATATATATATATATATATATATATATGTAAAATGTAATATATGCAAAAGCTTAGAGTGGCATTGCAAAACATCTAATCTGTATTTGAGCTGTACTGTATCTGTACCTGAATTTAAGACCACCATCAGAATGATTCCATGATGTTTTTGTCTGTTTACACTTTTGTCATGAAAAAACATAAATGATCTGTCACAATATTAATATAATAATTTTATAATATTCATTTTCCTTCGGCTTAGTCACTTTATTTATCAGAAGTCGCCACGACGAATGAACCGGCAACTTATCCTGCATATGTTTGACACAGCAGGTGCCCTTCCAGCTGCAACCCAGTACTGGGACACATCCATACACTCATTCACACATACACTACAGCCAAGTTAGCTTATTCAATTCACCTATACCGCATGTCTTTGGACTGTGGGGGCAACCGGAGCACCCAGAGGAAACCCATGCAAACACGGATGTAACGCGGGAACATGCAAACTCAATCACAGAAATCTAGCGACCAGCGACCTTCTAGCTGTAAGACAACAGTGCTAACCACTGAGCCACCGTGTCGCCCCTTTATTATATTTATTCATGATGTTATTATTATTACTGTATTGTTTTGCTTTAGATTCTATATTGATCATCACCATTTTTCCTCTCGCTTTTTTGATGAATTCATTGGCTCAAAATGTGAATCCACTGAGATTACCTTTGCATGCAGAGCTTGAGCATTTGAATCAATAACCATAGCTATGTAGTTTCATATGCTGTTGAAAATAACATTTGAACCTCTAGTATTTTACAGATGCACTCATCTGACCACAAATCTGTGGATTCACTAATCATTTATCTTTTGTTCTGGATTATGTATGATAAACAGGCAAAGGGCATTAATTCAGGTTCTATGTCATGTTAATGACAGTGTGATGAAGGGAAGCTGACAGGTTGCTCCAGACTCATTAAAGGGTTTTCATCACTTGCTGTCATATGTGTCTGTCACAAAGAGCTAAAAGTTCCAGAAAACCTTGTATGTGTGCATGAAAAGATGGAGACAGTGTGTATGTAAACATATGTTGCCAGGGGAATTTTTATATCTCTTTGAATAATCCCCGCTTTTTGTTCCACTACTAAAAATCAAAACTGAGCGGTTGAGTTGAGAGCGCCTGAATCCCAGATCCGTGTCATGTTTCACCAGATGGAGAGGTTTTTTCTCTCCTTACTTTTTCATTTATTCTAAATCCACGGGTCCTGTGAGGACTGTCTCCAGCTGTTGCATTTCGTTCCACTCCAGAGAGACACAAAGAGAGAGCATTTGCTTGTTTGTGTGATGTACAATTGTCCTTTTCCATCGAGGTGCTGTTACCTATAGCTATTTGTGATTGGTGACATTTGTCGAATAGACTGCTTTAATTCAGGAACATGTCAGATTTAACTCATTCTGATATGCTTTGAAATTATATACTCTTTGTTATACCTTTTAAGTCCTCTTTGTCTTTTTATTTATTTTAAATGTATTTTCTTATTGGCAAACATCTTCAGCAAGATTTAGAGTGATAGGCTGAGAAAATGACTGCTGAATAATTCAGGAGCTGTCTTACTGGATCCTATTTGAATGCTAAATGTATTCCTTAATCCTGCCTTGGCAAATCTAATATTTGTTTGCAATTACCATCAAATCAGATGCTTGTTTTTAATACACTTCATTCATGTCTGACCTTTGTCTATGTAAAGTACCTCTAAAAACTTAGCAAACGGTGAATCAAAAAATGATTCAGATGCTAAATGTGGAAGTCTTCCCAAACTCCCTTTACACTAGCTTTCACTTAATTATATAAAAACTACATGAAGTATTTTATTTTAAATTCATGTACATTGCTCTTTGGAATACCTGATTCTGATAGGTCAGTTACAACATCCTAAATTGTGCTATTCCCTGATAATAACCAGCAAACACTTATATATCAGGCTCAGCTGGGCAACATGGGTCATTAGGGTCATCAGGGCTCACATTTTACCAATGTCTGTGTTTTCTTTGATCGAATCTGTGACTAAACCTGTTGCACTATTGTACTGCGATGTTCTACCAATCAAAGTACATGAATCCCACATTGTTACACTAATTGAATTGTGTCTAAATCATGGTAGTTTTTTTATTAATCACTCCTTTGCGTGGTACTGTATTTCAGGAAAGACACAAACAACCTACACCGTCATATAAGTTGGAGTTTTTATGAAAGATTTGTGTTTTATATGATGAAAAGCAGTGTAATTTCTCCAATGCCTTTAATGTGCATTTAGTTTTTTCTTGCTAATTGTTAGCAGCTACATTCAGTGAGATTCTAAAATACTTCAACTCAATTAAATATTTTGCCTCCAATTATTTAAGTAGTAAGTAGTCATGCAATAAGTGGAATAATGCACATCCATCCAGATGATATCGCAAAACAAACCCCTTCAGCAAATGCAAATTTGCTTTTCAGCAGCATGTTTGTAACTCGGAATTTAAAATGGAATTTTGCCAAATGGAATTTAAAAACATTCTCAGTTCCTTCCTCTAAGAGTCTTTTTGGCCCCGTTTGCAATGCGACCCAATTCCGATTTTGTGACACAGATCGGATCTGTTCTATGACCATGTAAAGACGGAAATTTGGATTCGGATATTCAGAGATTGGTTTCAGGCCTCCCTGATATGCGAAAATAAATCAAATATAAATCGGATTTGTGACAATGCGACTATCATGTAAACAGGCAGATCAAATTTATTGAGGCATTCCATTTTGTACGTCAATAAACTTGCGACAATGTGGTATTTCTTGACGGTTTAATAAAGTAGAAGGAAGAGTGTGTATGTGCTTGACCTAAAATTTCAGACCCACTGCTTCTCATCAATGCCCACAAGAATTTGCTCCCACCAGACTTGAGATCTCTCCCGTACCCACAAATTCCTCTGAATGGTGGAGGACACCATATATAAACCATAGGCACAAGCTGCAATGGCAGTCCTTTCCCTCTGACTCAAAATAATTTCTTCCATCGTGACTAGTGTGGCGCAGATGCTAGAACCCACCTTTATGCATGTGCAATGTCGTAAACTGTATTGCAATTGTTAACACATAAATCAGATATGAGTCAAAATTAAAGGAATGTGTAAAACGACAGGCTGAAAATAAATCAGATATACTCAACAAATCGGAATTGGGCATCAGGACCTGCAGTGTAAACGTGACCTTTGTTTACACACAGAGATCTCCTACCTGTCCATTTTTCTTGAGGTCGGCCCACATGCTCGTTCCATCTCCACCCCTCATGAGCACGTGATAAGTGAAGAAGTAGATTCCAGGAAGAGGGCAGGTGAACTTGCCTGTGGTAGGCTCATAGTAATTCCCAACATTTGTCACCACATCATCAAACTTGAGTACCTCGGTCCCCTCATGTTGCTTGCGCAGACCAGCATAGAAGGCTATTTTGGGGCTGTAGAAGGATGGGATGTATCCCCCAGGGCCTGGACCTGGAGGTCCAGGTGGACCTGGTTTTCCTGGTTCTCCAGGTGGCCCACGTGGACCGGGGGGACCTGGTAGGCCTTGGTTTCCACGAAAACCAGACTTGGCTCCTCCTTTGCGTCCAGGGATGTCGCGAGGAGGAGGTGAAACAGGCGTTAGTTCATTAGTGGGTGTTAAAGAGTCACAGACCATCTTGCAGCTGCCAAGCATTTCATAATGTGTACCTCCACCACCAGAACCACCCAGTTTGGTGCTGTGGACCAATAGTGGAATAGTGACCAGTAGCACCAGCACCATGGCCACACCCACTGCCGCGCCAATAACGCGCTTCCTGCGGCTGAGGCGTGAGGCAGCGATAGAGAGGAAGTCCTCCTCTCCTTTAGAAGAAACAGGCCCGGCCAGAATGATCTCTGGGAAGGAAAAAGGACTACGGTGAAATAGAAACTCTTAACGAGAGAATACAATGTGAGAAAATGCTGGCTGTATCTTAGAATTGTTTTTCCATCCAGCAACAACTCCAGCAACAAAGTAGATATCCGTCATGGAATAAAGGTTGCTTCATTTGCTTTAAAAGGTTCAATTTCTCTTTTTTTTGCTCTGCTTTACTACATTAAATCACAACAGGCAGCCCTCTAACCCCTATTCGCTCTTGTGAGTGACGCCCAGTTATCGCTCCATATAAACAGCAATTCTGGATGATCCAGTGGGTTTATATTGTCATATAAATATATATTGCTTGTCTGATATAAGCAACATGTGGGATTTGGGGTCTCCAAATTTTCGCCCGTGGATGGAGATTCTATCAGGTGATGTTGAGGTGTATTTCTCAGGGGTTGCTGTGCGACGGTGACGTCTCCCTAAAGATTAATGAAGAGACAGCGGTGTGGCTTAAGCCTCCATGAGAAGTTCAAGAAGCGTTCAGGAAAATTTCCAGAAAAGTCCATGTCCACTGCAGCATTTAAACAAACTGCCCCTCCTCTCACAGAAGAAAGCTGTGGTTGTGATTCAAAATGATGGAAAGCAATCCACGTTATAAACAATTTTCTCCTTTCATGACAGTCTTAAACCTTCAATCGTTCGGTTTAAGCAGTTGGCTTGTAAACGTCCTGTAACCCTGATGGTAAATAGATGGCGAGATACACAATGATATTAAAGCAAGCTCACACAGCACTCTAGGTGATTTTCAATCCCTGCTGGTCTTCATCAAACTTCAGGTCCCAAGATCAATCTCCTCTGGCATCTTGACATGTGACTGACTGAGTTTTTAAATTGGCAAAACTGTAAAACCTACAACACATAAAGAGCAACAGATATTTGAATGCTTAGTAAGAGTTATTTTTTATTTTTTTAGTGATAAGCAAAAAATAAAAAATTAGATAAAATAAAAGAATAAAAAAAGATTTCTCTTCCCCAATACTCAAACGCAATATATATTTTAATCGACATTACTCATTTACTGAATTTATTAAATTAATCATCACAGTTTGCTTATACTTTACCTCTCCAAAACTACAAATTGTATATAACAGTTCCTCATTTAACTAATATTAAACTAGCCTATTTGCTATCATACATGCACTGTAACTTTTCTAGCCTCTTTACAGCTGCTCTTTACATCAAAATGGATGTTTCATATACTTTTCTCAGTTCTGGTAGCAGTTAAAAAATACATGCATTAAGACAGTTAATTAAAAGTTTATCTAACATGTCTGAGCAACAAACCAGAACAGTAAAACAATCGTGCCTACCTGATAAGTTCCCAGAGAATGTGAAAATTGATGAGTAACTCCGGTCGACAGCGCAGCTCCTCTCGCGTGCGCGCTCAGCTCAGAGTCTGTCAGAGAAACTCGCGCCTTCGGGTTTTTCTTTAACGGTCACTCTTGCTCTGACTGTTGTCAGCTTGATAAATCTCCGGGTTTCTCCTTTTGCTGCTTCTTCGCCGCCTTTCCCGCTTTTTTAACACAGTTCACTTTCAGCTCGCCTACTTCAGGCGTATAATATCTTTATGAAACTACTACTACCTCTTGTAAAAGATTCGCTAGTAAGTAAATTACTATTTAAATTTCGTATGTTCCAATCTCTTTCTTAAGAAATCACCAAGAAGCAACAGTTTCTCACTTGTTCGATTTCTGTGAGGAAAGGGCGCTTCCACCCGCGGGAAGCCTGTCGCGCGCTCCCGCCCTCCGCACAATTACGCGCGCGCGCTCACTCACACCGGTCTCCGCAGATCAAGAAATCGATTTCCCGAGGAGATGTGCATCCTAATAGGGTTGCTGTCTACCCAATTAGTACTTATAAAAATAAGTCAGGTTGTACTGGTATGCTGTCATTATAGCAGGAGAAAGAGAGAGATGATTGGAGGAAGAAATACCCATAAGACCCTCTAAATAAAGCTGTATTTAACGCATGGTCTATATTGGAAAAAAACCGAGCACTGTATATTTCATGACATAATAGTATATTTCAGATGAGCAGATACAATTCACCTTAACTAAAATCTTACCTTAAACATAATTTGTAGCAGCAAAACATTAATGTCAAGTGGAAACAATTTGTCTCCATATTTCTACCTTTTCTATTTATTTATTTATTTATTCATTCATTCATTCATTCATTTATTTATTTATTTAGATCTATTAAGGCTATACTGTCACTTTTTGGGTTTTAACATTAAAGTAGGTTAAGAGATAGTTCAGCAAGTGTCATTCTATGTTCTCTTGAACACAAAAGGAGATATTTTGAAGAATGTTGGTAATAGGTGTTGCCACTAACATAGTAAAAATGCTATAAAAATCAATGGCAAAATCAATGGCAATGAAAAGACAATGACAATATTATTAACATAGCACAATTTGAACAACTGGCAGCATGGTGGTGCAGAGGGTAGCGCTTGTCTCACAGCAAGAAGGTCGCTGGTTCGAGCCTTGGCTGGGTCAGTTGGGATTTCTGTGTAGAGTTTGCTCCGGGTGCTCCGGTTTCCCCCACAAGTCCAAAGACATGCCCTATAAGTGAAATGGGTAAGCTAAATTGTCCGTATAGTGTATGTGTGTGAAGGGAAGTGTATGGGTGTTTCCCAGTAATGGGTTGTAACTGGAAGGTCATCCGCTGCGTAAAACATATGATGGATAAGTTGCCGGTTCATTCTGCTATGGTGACCCCAGACTAATAAAGGGACTAAGCCGAAAAGAATGAATGAATTTATTTATAATAGGCATCCTTCATTGTGTAAATCGTGACTGTCTTAAACTTACTTATTCATGACTGCTTAGGCATCTTTACCCTTATATCAATTAAAAGAGAATGAGATGTTCATTACATAACTCACAAAAAAGAAAATCCTCTTCGTATTCATCTGTGTTTGTGTTAAAAGAGGCAGAGGGAGGAGAAAAGGACAAGAAAGCCTGACGGAGGGAGAGGGAATGACAGTGTGTAGGGTGAAAGACAGTTTAGTTGTGTTTTCAAGTCTGTTGTCAGTGTCTCTGTTTCTTTAGCCTTCAGAGCTCATTAGCAGTGATAGACACATTGCTACTGACAACCTCCCCCACACACTTTAGCTCTCACCTTACTTTATCCCTATCATCCCACTTTCACGATCATTTATATCTCTATCAGCAGCTCCCTGTCGCTATTATCAGTTTTTCTAAAGCCCCTCTCCTTCTCTCTTTTCATCACACTGTTTTAGTTTTAGCTCTCGCACTGCTGGAGGATCAGTCATAGTCGTGTCTCCGTGTGAGGTGTGAGGTCTTTGTGTGAGGTGAGATTTATGCGATATTGAGGTTTTCTGCATAAGTTAAATTTGCATCTTTGGATTTAAAATTGATTAATGGCATTTTGAGAGTAAAAAAAAACCCTTCCAGTCACCGGCCACTTTATTAGGTACACCTGTCCAACTGCTTGATAACACAAATTTCTAATCAGCCAATCATATGGCTGGAACTCGATGCATTAAGGCATGTCGACATGTTCAAGATGATCTGCAGCAGTTTAAATCGAGCATCAGAATAAAGAAGAAAGGTGATTTAAGTGACTGAATGTTGCATATTTGTTGGTGCCAGGCGGGCTGGTCTGAGTATTTCAGAAACTGCTGATCTACTGGCATTTTCACGCACAACCATCTCTAGGATTTACAAGGAATGGTCAGAAAAAGAGAAATTATCCAGTGAGCGGCAGTTTTGTGGGCGCTAATGCCTTGTAGATGCCAGAAGTCAGAGAAGAATAGCCAGATAGAAAGAGCTGATAGAAAGGCAACAGTGACTCAAATAAATACTCGTTACAAGCGAAGTGTGCAGAAGAGCATTTCTGAACGCACAACACGTCCAACCTTGAGGCGGATAGGATACAGCAGCAGAAGACCAGACCGGGTGCCACTCCTGTCAGCTGAGAATAGGAAATTGAGGCTACAATTCACACAGGCTCACCAAAATTGGACGATAGAACATTGGAAAAACGTCGCCTGGTCAGATGAGTCTCGATTTCTGTTGCGACATTCGGATGGTAGGGTCAGAATTTGACGTCAACAACATAAAAGCATGGATCCATCCTGCCTTGTATCAACGGTTCAGGCTTGTGGTGGTGGTGAAACAGGGTAGGGGCATATTTTCTTGTTACACCTTGGGCCCATTAGTACCAACTGAGCATCGTGTCAAGGTCACAGCCTACCTGAGTATTGTTGCTGACCATGTCCATCCCTTTATGACCACAGTGTACTCATCTTCTGATGGCTACTTCCAGCAGGATAACGCACCATGTCATAAAGCATGAATAATCTCAGACTGGTTTCTTGAACATGACAATGGGTTCACTGTACTCAAATGGCCTCCACAGTCGTTATTTCTCAATCCAATAAAGCACCTTTGGCATGTGGTGGAATGAAAGATTCACATCGTGGATGTGCAGCCGACAAATCTGCAGCAGCTGCATGATTCTCTCATGGCAATATAGAACAAAATCTCTGAGGAATATTTCCAGTACCTTGTTGAATCTATACCACAAAGGATTAAGGCAGTTCTGAAGGCAAAAGGGGGTACAACCCGGTACTAGTAAGGTGTACATAATAAAGTGTATACAGGCAATATAAAACTATAAACCGTGGCTCCTCATATGATCCTCATATCAATCTGTGCAATTTTTTTGATTTCCACATCCGAATAATGATATATGCACATAGGAGCACATCAGATATTATAAATGAAAACTCAAACATGCTTGCTTGGCCAATCAGTGTTGTCTGGAGATATGTAATTCTGGTTATATGAATCTGCAAAACATCAAAAATGTATTTGTACAAACATTTCACTGTAGTTTCTGAACATTAATAATATACATTGTTATTTTTATCACTAATTATGATTACAGGAGAAGATTATGCGTTGTAAATCAGGGGTGTCAAACTTCCTGGAGTTCTTGGAGGGCTGCAGCCTGACACAGTTTAGTTCCAACCCTGCTTCAACACACTTACTGTACCTATAAGTTTCAAACAAGCCTGAAGGACTCAATTAGTTTGATCAGGTGTTTTTAATTAGTGTTTGAACTAAACTGTGCAGAGTTTTGACACCTGTGTTGTAAATTAATAAACCTTTTTTTGGTGCAGTTGTTAGTACAAATAAGAACCTCAAAACACTTCAACGATGAGCATGTAAATCCACAAATCCACATCACATATTTATCTCCATATGGACAATTTCTCTGACATAGGCGTAGTTTGCTTTTTCTAAGTTCAGGTGTGGTGTCATAAAACCATTTTTTACTAAAGCTCAATTGTAAAAACACGGTTAAAGGTCAAGGATGCTTCAGTGTTATGCTTACTTTGATTAACACTCAGTAGGGTTAAAGTATGGTTTGTTATACAATAGTCAACATTTGAAGTGGATCAAAAAGGTTTTCAAAAATGTCAAGAATGAGTTTGTTCTAGTTTTAAGACAAGCTTGAAAAACAATTTTGATCCACTTCAAATGTTGACTACTGTAGGTGATCCATATGACATGCAACATAGGCTCATTCTGAAAATGTAGCCCTATATACGCTTCTAGAGATTGTGAATTATGTAGCCAAAAGTAAGTATGGCTGTATTTAGTTTTTAAAAGGAATGTTACGTGGCAGTATCACGCTTACCTCCATATGGACGGCTTTCTCGCTGTTGCAAGTTTGTCCAGTTAGCTCGCCATGCACGTCCGTGGCCTTGAGGTGCAGAGAGGTGATGAGCATAACGACGGGGTTTGAGTCTGGAGAAGAAGGATTCCAAAAAGCAGGTAAAACAAAAACAAAATCCAAAAAAATAAAATAAGCAAGTAAATAACAGGGTGAGAAACGTGGTAAAAATCAGGTGAGGGCTTTTCACAACAACAACAAATTTTTGCAGTTCTCGATGCACAAGAAATATTCAGGTATGATCCTTGTTCATTAAGTGGTAATCATCTTCCTTTTAAAATACTTAACATGCTTCATGAAAGTGTCATGACCAATATTCACTCACTCATTTTCCTTTGGCTTAGTTCTTGATTTATCAGGAGTCACCACAGCGGAATCGCACCAATTACTCTGGCTTATGCCTTTCCAGCCGCAACTCAGCACTGTCTGAGAGTACACAAACTTGTTAACCCCCAGGTGCTAGGAAACACCTATACATTTTCTTATTTAGACATACGTTATGATTTTGCCAAGTACGATGCAATCCTGGACTAACATCTATGTTGATCCTGGAACATCATTTTTGTTCGAAAATATAATCCATACTTATTTCCTACCCCTAAACCCAACCATAAGTGTGAATTATTCCCAAAATCAGAGGGAAATAATTAGATAACAATCATGTAGAAGTGCGCAAACCAAACCGTAAGCCTAATCTCAACATAAACAGTAAATCTCCTCTCTGGAGACTGCAAATTATGTAGCCAGAAATACGTATGGATGTATTTCGTTTTTAAAATAAATGCTACGGGTCGGTATGGCTCACCAGCTGACTGCTTACCTTCGTATGGACGGCTTTCCCGCTGTTACCAGTTTGTCCAGTGGCTCACCATGTGATGCAGAGAGGTGATAACCACAGCGACGACATCCGAGTCCAGCGAAGAACAGTTCCAGAAAGCAGGTAAAACAAAGACAGAATCCAAAAAATAAAATAAATGAGAAATTACAGGGTGAGAATGTGGTAAAACGTGGTAAAAATTATGTGAGGGCTTTTCACAACGCCAACTTTTCATAAGAATACGTATTTAAAAATTTTGCAGTTCTCGATGCACAAGAAATATTGAAGATATTGATGATTCTTGTTCATTAAGGGTTATTCATCTTCCTTTTAACAATATTTGATGTGCTTTGAAATGCCAATTATTCTTGTATATGCCCTTCCAGCCACAGCTCAGCACTGAGAGTACACTAACTCGTGAACACAAAGTGCTAGGAAACACCCAAACATTTTCTCATACACACACATGCAAACACACACAAACACCACAACCAATTTATTTTTCAATTTAACCTATACCGCATGTCTTTGAGAAACCTATGCAAACACAAGGTACACTCACAAAAACATGACTCAAACCAGCAACCTTCTTGATATAAAGTGAATGTACAAATTGTTAAAAAATTTAGTAAATTACACAGTATTTCACTGTAATATGAAATGTATTTTGTTGTAGAATATAAAGTATACAGTATGTTATTGTTGTTTTAAAGTTGCATTGTGAAAATTACTGTATATTTTACAGTAAAGATTTACATACAGTTATATAAATACACATACAGCAGATAAATTGTGATGTAAATGTAAATACAATATAAATACAGTATTTCTGCTGTAAGTGATTTATGATTTACAGTAAGTTACTGGTAAACTACTGCCAGTAGGTTACTATAGATTCTTCGGGAAATTGGTAAAATATATATATAAAATTTATGACAAAAATATAACCCTTCTCCCCCAAGCCAAACTCAAAGAAATCAGCCTTTATATAGCTTTACACAAAATAAAAATATAGGAAATACTCTGAAAATAATAAAACATAATTTGGGAAATATTTGTAATTGATAAATGAATAGAAAGTTCCCATTTTGTTATGAACGAAATATATATATTTTGATACATAACACGTTTTTGGTTTCTCAGAGATGGGTTGCAGCTGGAAGGGCATTCACTGCGTAAAACATGTGCTGGATAAGTTGCCGGTTCATTCTGCTGTGGCGACCCCAGATTAATAAAAGGACTAAGCCGAAAAGAAAATATATGAATGAATAAACAGGTTTTTGATATATTTTTAAAATTATTGTACCTGTTGAATTAAAATTGTAATTGATTACAGCATCATTATTTCTGTGCAAAGTGTTCCTTTAAAAGTTAACTCCACAAAGCTATACGTGGCTTTAAAAATACTTGCAAAACTGGACACTTCACTGTTGCAGATCGAGTTTGAAGAACAGTACAATGCAGAGCTCTACAGCATCCTTGCAATTAAAAAAAGAAACTTTCCAATCTTGACAGACAAATGGCACCCATTCATTCTTCTATTGATGGTCTTCTAAAGTACAGAGACAGAAGGCCACCGTGAAGCCTTGGAGGAGAAACACAGCCATCCTCCTCCTGCTGAATGTGTGTGTTTGCGTATGCTATACCCTTTATACACCATCTCTTTGTAGGATTCTGCTTCTGTGTTTAAGTCTCTTTTTGTATCTCATATAATTGATATTGAGTGAATCTAGTGTTCTAGCATCTATTCACAGTTGTTTCTTTGAATGCCAGCCTGTCAGTGTTTCCTCCTGTTTAAAGCTCATTGGGTCAGATCCACAGAGGACTTGTTGCCATTTTGCTTCTTGATCAATTGAGCATCTCCCATGATGCACCTTGTCAGCTGAGCTCACATTGGCAACTGGTTGACGTGTCTGAGGTCACATTAGCATAAAAAGCTCATGAAAACTCAGAACAACTCAAAACACTGTATTTTAATCCTTAAATGTACAGGATTTACGATATATAAACCCAAAAAGTTGCTGTAATAAATATAAAACAAAGCAGGATACAGTTTCAACAATCCAAATCTAAGACAAAAATATATCTAAACATATATAATAGAACAAATACATTAACTGGCAGAATATCTTTGATTGCAAGTACATGTTCATTTGTAAATTAAATCTCTGTAAAGTTTCAGCTCAAAATACTAATAAGATAATTTATTATCTGCTAGTTGTGACGTATCGTTGACATTTAAAATACTGTTTCTGGATCCAAGCCGCTACTTATTTGAATTGAGACAATATTCGTTTATGACCATTTTTTGGTCATATCAGACATTAAAGCAAATTGTTTATAAAATTATAGCGTATACATCGGTCTCTGGACTTGCTGCATCACAAATACCAAAATTTTTACATTTTATAAATAATGTATCACTTTCTGCACATCGGTTAAGGTATGGCAATACACAGTGTTGTGTAGTAGCATCGCAACAAGCAGTGACGCTACTAGGCTAACTACATTTTTCAGTAGCTTGGAGGTAGCATCGCTATTTTCTATTTTCAAATAGCTTTTCTGTAGTGAAACTATTATTGTAAGCAAGTAGCGCAGTAGCGTCCACACAAGCTACATTTACCAATCATGGATCAAGTGACGGCATTGACATTCACGGAGCTGTGAGACTCTGTGTCTAGACGGTGGAAGTAAATCCATATGATAGCGAGAATGATGGATTTCTTCTTCTATTTCTTCCTGTTTTACAGTGGTCGACAACAAACTTTTTGGTGTGTTACCTCTCGCTCTGGTTAGTGGCGTCGCCAAACAATCATTGGGCTGACACATAAAAAAAAAAATAAAATAAATTATATATATATATATAATATTTTTTTTTATTATATATTTATTATATATTTTTTATTTTTATATATATATATATATATATATTTTTTTTTTTGTTTTTTTTTGGATTTTTTATTTTAGCTGTTACATACTATCATTTGTTTCTGTTTAGTATAGCATATTATTTATAGTAAATAATTGAACTGAACAATTATCCATCATATGTTTTATTGACAGTTTTATCGATCTCTAAGATATGATTGACTTGGATTTAAGTTGCTTCGATGTAAAAATGAAAATTGCAAAAATAGCTTAGATATAGCTAAGCTACTTTTGCCAAGTAGCTTTTAGCTTAGCTTGCTACATTTCCAAGAGGGTAGCTTTAAGTGTAGTTAAGCTACATTTTAAGTAGAGTAGCTAATAGCTTAGCTCACTACATTTTTAAAATAGCTTGCCCAACACTACGCAGGGGTTTACATTAACACCCGCCAACCCGCCAAATGCAGGTAGATTTCAGCTCTGGCGGGTTAGACAGACACCTCCACTATAGCCACTTTGGCTGGTTGAAAATCCTTTTTAAATTGAAGTTTTCTTAAAAGCAGGGTTCGACAATAAGCATGGCCCGATGTAAATGTGATCTTATCGAGAAGCAGCACAACTGACAAAAATAACTGTGTTCGCGCGAACAAAACAGCAAAAAAAGAAGGAAAATACCAAACGTGAGGATGATCACTCGCACGCACAGGTGATGTGACGCGCGCGACTGTTAAAAAGCGCGCGCGCTCCTGTTTACTTGCGCAAATCCCATGCCTAGAGGAACCACAACTGGTGCGATTGGTTCCCTTTAAAATAGACTGGACAAAGACCGAAGATCGTGCACCACAGTCCTGCTGCTTTCAAGAGCTCAAGTCAAGATAAAAAAAATACACATATTATTTTGTAAGCAGCAGCGGTCACTGCTTTCATTTGAATTATTCTTTGAACAGTTTATTAACAGGCCTATATTAACCATGTGCATGTGATCATCATTTCATTATCTCACACGGTATGTTTACTCCCCGTTTATGTGTAGTTAACTGGTGATCTGGGACTTTTAGCCAGGACAGATTACTCTGCATATTTTAGACACAAGTCAATACTTCTTTTTTTTAAATTGAATGTTTTTTAAAGAAAAGTTTTGTTGAATTAAAAAGTGCACCTATACAGCTATATATTTCCTTGTTTTGACACAATAAAACATTATGGCTAAGAAATACTTATTTGATGTGGTCAGAGATAAATTTGGTAAATCCTTAAAAAATTACATAGCGATTTTACAGTTTTATTACAAACAAGCTGTTTTAAAAACTTGAAGTTATAAACTTTTTTATATAGTTACTTATATAAATCCCAGAGAATTGGAACAGATATTTTAATCCAAGTTTCTTTGCAAAAATATGTTCTGTGGACATGTGTATACATGTTATTTTAGAGACATGGCACCTGTCAATCAAGTCAGTGCGGGAAAACTGCCTCAAAATTACTGGCATTTGGACTCTATTTTAATGACAGGAAATAACAGAGTTGTGTTTCTATCACTCCAGTATGACTGTGGACACTATACACACAGACAGTTCTGTCCAAACAGCTTACAAAATATGTTTTTCATCATAGGTGCCCTTAAAGTCAGCTCTCTACAAAATTTCATTTAAGTTCAAATTTAATTCAGTGTATTTCTTGCCATTTTACTGTTTGTGTATTACAAGTCTGTGTGAGTATTAGTATTGAGTAACTTTAAAAAAAATTGTAATTCCTTTTAATTAATTTTTAATTTACTTTAGTTATTATTATTAGAGTTTTGTATTTTTTTTTATTTTTGCTATTAAGTTAAAATAAATGATAATTAGAAATATTATAGGCATCGGTAAGTGGTTAGCACTGTCGCCTCACAGCAAAAAAAAAATAAAATCACTGGTTCGAGTCCCGGTTGGGTCAGTTGTATTTTCTGTTTGAAATTTGCATATTCTCCCCTTGTTTGCATGTGTTTCCTCTGGGATTGATTTGTTATAATATCCTGCACTTGAGTATTTAATACTTATACTAATTATAATCAACATCGCTAGTCTGGATTCATATTCATATTACAAACATTAATATTTAAAAACTGCAAATGTAGTCTTTTATTGCATTAAAAAACTGGGCCGAGTTTACTGTACAATATATTATATAATGGTAAGATAAAGTAATATGCACATGGACACAAGCATTTATGAAGTGGATGTATGACAGGGAGAAAATAAGGAATAGTAAGCGTAAAAAGGCTAAGGTTGATGTGTGTGTGTGTGTGTGTGCGCGAGTGTGTGTCTCTGATTGCTTGCTGATACAGGGTGACATGGTGCAGATTGACTCAGCCTGCTTTTCTAATTCTCTCTATTAATAAGCCACAGCTTCCCACTGTTGCACCGGACTACATCTATTCATCTCAATTTGTCATCTGCTCTCTCTCCCCCCTTCTCTCTCCATCTCTTTCAGTCTAAACACCTCTGTCCGTCTCTCTCTCTATTTCACCCATCATCTCCAGCCTCACGTCCGATTCACCGGCATGCTCTCCTTTTTCCAAATCTGTCCGTCCACCTGCCTCTTGTGTCCTTCTGCGCATGAACATTCAGAAGGCCACCATTCCTACATCTCAATCTTATTCAAATAACAAGGTCAGATAAACTGTGCACTTGAGTAAACTGTACTGGCATTCATTCTAGGAAATTATTCAGTTCTTCAGCTGAAACAGGACATTATTCAATCGCATATGGGCCTCTTGATTGTATATTTTCAGATGAGCCTTGAGGGACATGCCACACAAGACTCACTTTTCAAAAAGAAATGCATTTACTGAAATTCCTCCATTTTTAAGAGCACAGATGTGCGATCATTGCCTTTTATGCTTTCCATGTATACTATTAGTTATTACTTACTGTAGTGCAAGTTGGCACCTTAAACTGGCAACTTAAAGATATCAAAGTCAGAAATGCATCATATTTTTAAATAAAGTTTACTTTAAATATGTTAGGAAACAGACTTAGAGAATTAAGCATTGTTTATTTCATTTTAATCTGTTTAGTGGTTCTTCATTAATTCACTCTTTTGGTAGAGGGATATGTCAACTGCTGTAAATTACATTTACAGAATTTACAAAGAGATATTTGGCTTTTGGAAGATTTAATAAAGTGATGAATGGCACTCACGGATTCAAACTTGTGGAGCTAGAATGAAATACTCCAGAGGCGCATTATAAAAAAATTGTGCAACGAGAAATAATGAGAAAATTAAGTTAGTTTGCAAATATAATGTATGCAAAATTGTTTTAAATTCAATTAATTTTGGGAGGTTTTTGTCCTCCAGACTATAAATGGCAATATTTTATTGTGTTTGTGATCACTGTTTCTTGTGGTAAACAAGTGAATTCAAAATAATCACATTCAGGGAAAGGCATTTCATTAATGTTAATGTGTGTCAGCATCCGCTTGTTGGGTTGTGACGAATCGGTGACTTGTGGAATACTGTTTCCGGGTCCAAGCCACTACTTATTTGAATTGAAAGAAATATTCGTTTATGGCCACTTTTTAGTCATATCACACATAAAAGTGCATTTTATATAAAATATAAAAGTTATGTGCAATAAAAGTGCATATTTTTTTGTTTTAAACAATTTATAAAAAAATTAATCACTTTCTGGTCATCTGATATTAGGCATGGACATATATCTTGCGATCGTGATTTTCGAAAGTATTACATTGCTTTGTAAACGTTTATTATTACCATTCAATGAGTCTCCCCATACAGTTTGATATAGCACTTGTCTTGGACCCAGAAGTTGCTTTGCGTGACATCACACTTAACAAGCAGATAGTGGCAGATTCAAAAACAAGACTAACATCCTATAAAATTCCCTTAAAATTATAAAAAATAAAATTAATACATTTTTACCATTAGAAGCTGCTTACATCCACACACGGTTGCCACACAACTGTGTTTAAACATCTTATAAAATTGAGTTTTGCCAAGACTCAGATATGGTATAAGCTCTGCTTCACATTCTCTCATGAGTGGCATCTTCTTTGGATCGAATTTTGAAGCATAGATGTATCCAATGCTGCCTTCGATTTTCCCAAAATCTCGTGCATCCATGTCTGACAGTTGAGCTAAAAAATAGATGGCGCCTCGAAGAGCCACTTGGTTTTCAATTTGTGTGTAAATGTATGTTGACCGATGTTTTCCACTTTTGATGGGATTTCTACAGAATATTTTAGGTTAATATTGCTGAGAGTTGAACTAGAAAAAATAAGCATGGCTTCTCGAAGTGCAACTTGGGTGTGAATTTGTTTGTAAATGTATGTTTCAGACCAATGTTTTCCACTCTTGTTACCATTTCTTGTTCGTTCTTCATTTTCACTTGAAATATATTGGGTCTTTAAGTTATTGTGAATAGCCAAGAAGGAAAACAGATGTGCGAATTACAGGGGAGTTTGGGGGGATTGACCCCTCTAATTAACGCTTGATCCCCCCCCTGAAAGACATCAAAACAAGATGTATGGGGGGTTCAGCCCTTAAATAGTAAGAAATAGTTTACTTTAATATTATCTTTCTTAAATATATATTTCTTAAATATTCTGTATATTCTGTAAAAATGTATAATTTTTAATTATATATACAAAGTGATATCACCACCCCCCATCCCCCAAAGTGGTTTATACCCCTGTGATGCATTTATTCACGCCAATCAATGGTAGGAAAAATATTATTCAACAGTAGCCTAAAAAAAAACAAATTAGACACATAGTTTGTAGTTTGACCTTCACTAACCTCTAAAATAGTCACTAAATATCCCTCAAAACACTGAAAATCTATTTATCTTATTAATAATTGAGATTTAATTGAAATATATCACTAAATACATGTATTACCCCCCTCCCCCCAGTGTGTATAAGTCCCACACTGGATATGTCCATGCATCTTGGTTACAAAGTAATCTATTAATCACTTTCCGTCTACTACTTTTCATGCCACCATATTTTCTGATTGTCAAAGAAAAGCACAGAAAGACACACCAGTCCAAATACCCACATAATGGAACCCTCTCAGTGCTCATCAGAAGACATCATGACATTGAACTGTCTGAGAACTAATAGACAAAAAATATTACTGCTGGAGGAGTTAAAAACTAAAAAGATAAAAGATGAATCTCCAAAGCATGACAAGGGAAAGGAAGACAGCAGGGGAGAAAAGAAAATGAGGGAACATTCGGCAGGACTGACAAGAATAACAGAGACTACAAAACATTGATTTCTTGCCCTTAAATTCTTTCACTCTCAGACACATGTGCACATCTATTATGTGAACAGTTTATAAAGACATTAGTCTTAATACTTCATGACGTTAAACTTCTTCATAGACTAAGAAAACCAATTAATGTCAATTTTGTAAAGATTCTGTTCTAAACCTATGCAACTCTAAAATATCAAAACAGTCACAAACACCACAATTTGTCAAATCATTTCTGCCAAGCTCTTCATATGCCCTCACATGACCTATTCAGAAAGTCCTCAAACACTTAAAAAACATTTCTTTCCACACACAAACACTAGAAAAACACCAAATAAAAATTATTAATGAATCCAGAATGTCAAGATAAATGACAACAAGGGAATCCAGACAGCAAATCCAGCCAGTTCCATGATCAGTCAGTAAGTCAGTGTTGGTGTATAATGGCCAGTGCCATGGTCTGTGCATTTGCTGAGTTTTGTGTTTCATTTAAAGCCTATATTGATTTTTCATGGAGCAGAATGTTGTTTAAGTAAAGCCAAAAAAAAAAAAAAAAAAAAGTCTGAAATCTGTTAATGGTTTGGGTATGAAATCAAAATGCAGGTACAATCACTGGTCAGCCATTTTGTGTAAATATGATAATTAAGTTATCATAGCTTTTTAACTCTCTGCTCCACGTGGGTGTTTTAGGTGTTTTAATTAAAGCATCTAGTTTAAGAGAGCATCTAAAGTACTCCCAC
Source organism: Danio rerio (assembly GCF_052040795.2). NCBI lineage: Eukaryota > Metazoa > Chordata > Actinopteri > Cypriniformes > Danionidae > Danio > Danio rerio. Next base: position 41,971,029 of record NC_141026.1, on the reverse strand, counting down.
CTTCACTTTCTCCTTTTCCGCTGTCTTTCCGCCCGTCTGTGTCACCTCCTGGCCAATTTATTATTAACGAGTGTTGTCTGTCTCGTTAGTGCTCAGAACACAGCACAGTAAACATGAACAAAACAAGACGCACCAGGATAACCTCAGATAATTGCCCGTCTTGCCTTTTCTCTCTGCATTCGGCCATTCTCTTTCCCTCCATCTTTCTGCTGATACCTGCACTTCAACTTCCATTGTTAAACAACTACAGTGGACATAACTGGCCTGTTACATACGCCCGCATGCTTATGAATCCATCATTAATTAATGGGCTGCAACTCACTGTGCCTCAGAAACATTGTCCTGCATGGCAAAGGCACATTTTGATTCTTTTAAACTCAAAGTTGATTTCTATGTGGTTCAACACGAGCTTGTTTATAAGCTAATTACTTTATTAGCTTCTCGGTCTTTGCCAGTGGCGCTTTCAAATGGGTGCACTGCATGTGTACGCCAGTAGGTGGCGAAAAGTGTATGAGTGAATCACTGAATCGTCTAAACACGCCAATTCACCGAGGAAACAAATCAAGCGATGGTGTTTTTTTTTTATTGATTTTCATCCGAGGAAAACGAGATAAATGTAAGTTGTAAACTTTTGTATTAAGCATTATCACATAATTGCGGTGTTGGTTTGAATGTAGGCTAAAGAAAACTTTCATTGGAAGCTGGCAGCATATTTAGGAAGGCTGAATAATAACTCAAAGTGTGTTAATAATTCTAAATTAGCTTATGAAAATTGACAATTTACTTGAAGTTTGATTACCACACAGCAAAATAATCAAAAAATGTCAAGATAAATGACAACAAAGAAAGTTAGACAGCAAATCCAACCAGTTTAACGATCAGTCAGTCAGTCAGTCAGTGTTGGTGTATAATATAATGGCCAGTGCAATGGTCTGTCACTGTGCATTTGCTGAGTTTTGTGTTTCATTTAAAGCCTATATTGATTTTTTTATGTAGCAGAATGTTGTTTGAGTAAAGCGAAAAAACATGTAAAGGGATTGTACTAAATGATGTGTAGTCTGGAATCTGTTTATGGTTTGTGTATTTAATCAAAATGCAGGTAGCCTACAATCACTGGTCAGCCATTTTGTGTAAATATCACAATATCACCTGGATTATTATTATAGCACGTGGGTCAGTTATTATTCTAGGTCCAGAGAGATGCATTAAACCCATTTCTGCACACATCGCCAAAAATCAAAAATGCTATTGAAAATCACAAATTAACCATGATTTTGCCACACACACTGACTGTAGTTTAACCATAGTTGTAGTCAAATTGTGTTTATATTTAATTCATTCAGTCTGCCAAAAAGCCATGAAGTGTTCAGGGAAAAACCTCTTCAGTGATGTCAGAATTTTTTCCCTGCCATTTGGTTCATGTTCTGTTGTTTCACTTTAAAGGCAATTCAAATAAAAAAATGTTCTTTGGCATAAATGTGAAATTTCTGAACCTACACAGAGAAAAAATGCTCATTTTCGAAGAAAATTTCAGATAGCTCTTAGAGGCTTTTACATCGGAACTCTTCAATTGTTCATTCACTTTAACTATATAGTTAATTATGGTATCTAAAGCAGTTTTTTAGTTTGTTGCATCTGCCGTCGAGTCGACATGACAGCATATGAATTTAAAATAATGTCCCCATAAATTAAGTCTAGGGCAACGCAGTGGTGCAGTAGGTAGTGCTATTGCCTCACAGCAATAAGGTTGCTGGGTTGTTGGTTCAATCCTCGGCTCAGTTAGTGTTTCTTTGTGGAAAAAGGGTTAGGGTTCTTTGTGGAGTTTGCATGTTCTCCCTGCATTTGCGTGGGTTTACTCCGGGTACTCTGGTTTCCCCCACAGTCCAAAGACATGCAGTACAGGTGAATTGGGTTGGCTAAATTGTCCGTAGTGTATGAATGTATGTGTGTGTGCATGTTTCCCAGAGATGGGTTGCGGCTGGAAGGGCACCCGCTGCGTAAAAACGTGCTGGATAAGTTGGTGGTTCTTTCCGCTGTGGCGACCCCGTATTAATAAAGGGACTAAGCCGACAAGAAAATGAATGAATAAATTATATATTTGTATATGATCAGAAATAACAGTAGGTTTCTCATCAGTAAGTCTGCAGCCTCCAGACAGCTAAGGGTGCTGTGTTTGTGAGCTAGTTAAACAAGTGTGGCTGAGGACTCTGGCTGTTGAGATAATTGCCCTCTTTTGCAATGATACTGCTTCGGTAAATAGAAAATAAATGTAAAAGGGCAAACAGCTCCTGGGTCCTACAGGAAACCTTTCTCTCGCAAACTCGCATTTCCCTCCCGCTGACTCTCATTGAAATTCTACACAGTCATCCGTAGTGTTGTTAGGAACGTCTTTCAGAGCCAATTAATCTCCCTTACTCGTGTCTCTCTCTTTCACTTTCACTGGTTTCACACATTTCCAGTTCCTGTCCCATTTCATCTTTACAGTCTTTTCTAACCACAGAGATTTGATGGCTTTACAAAATCAAAATAGACCATAACCTAAAAAAGCCATCATTTATTTTGTCGTGGACCAAGAATTTCTCTGGCTTTTAAGCTTAACTCAAACAATTCTTGATTGCTTTAACCTGCATAAATGTCAATAGGTAATTAATCCAGTGGATATTAATACATACAGTTGAAGTCAGAATTATTAACCCTCCTGTGATTTTTCTTTTCCTATTTCATTTCCCAAATGACATTTTCCTGACCACAGATTTTTGCACAGTATTTGCTATAATATTTTTTCTTCTGGAGACATTTTTTAAACAATATTTTATGGTCAATATTATTAGCCCCCTCAATCATTATTATTTTTTGAGTGTCTACAGTACAAACCATCATTATACAATGAGTATGTTTACATGGACACCAATAATCCAGTTTTATATGTTTAAGACAATACTCTGATTAAGAGTCTACCATCTAAACAGCTAATTTTGATTAATCTGATGAAGGTCATAATCGAACTAAAGAGAAATTGGATTAAGACATGTGGAGTATGCAGATTTTAGTTGCATTTTTGAAGTGTAGTAAAGACATGTAAACATCGTAATCAAACTACCGTCACGTAGGACGTTTCTTCACATTTTGAGACAGGATATTTCAAACACAGCTAGTTGACACTATTCTCTGCATCCATCGAGTTAGTAAAGAACCACAGACACATACACCACAAAATGTGGAGGTTTTTTTTCTCCCATTGGCATGTGGTATCAAACTCCAATAAAACAAGACTCTTTCAGCAGTCCTTAATTCATACTCTCATCTAATACCTCACTTTGTCATGGGGGCATAAATGAAATGTTACTAAATAAAAGTAAAACTGCAAAACTGCAGTTAAAGTTTAAAATAAAACACCTGAAATTACATGAAAATCCAGAGGAAATGTAGATAGCATGGTGACGCAATGTCATTAATCAAATTGTGTGCTGTAACATGTAAAACGGGATCATAAGAAATGGATCATCCAAAAAATAACTCATGTTAACACCTTAACCAATTTATTGTCTTAATCAGATTAAGGCAAATAATTTGATTACTGATGTCCATGATTTGCCTAATTACCCTTAATTGTCTAATTAACCTAAATTACCTAGTTAAGCCTTTAAATTGCACTTTAGGCTGAATACTAGTATCAAGAAAAATATCTATTAAAATATTCATGTCATCATGGCAAAGATAAAAGAAATATGTTATTAGAAATCAGTTATTAAAACCATTATGCTATTAAAACTACTAAACTATTATTACTATTATATTTTGTTAAACATACAAAATATACAGAGGGGCTAATATTTCGGGAGGGTTAATAATTCTGACTTCAACTGTATGTTCTACATTTAGTTGATATTGTTGTATGTTTTGGAGCATACTAGTAATATATAGCCATAAGGCTATTTAGACTAAAAGCCAAAAAAAAATGTGTGAGTGTCATTTAAGATATTACATTTCAAAGTGAATTTTTTACTAATCGGACACACCAAACAACTCCAAACAAGTTAATCAAACTCTGTAAAAAAATTTTTTTTGGATTTACTAAATTGTTTTAAGTGGCTGTAAACAAGTTGTTTGGACAACAAGGAGTTCAAACAAATAAATTAAGTTGAACATTACTACATGTAATTTGTTTGTTTAAATTCAGCTTATATAAATAGTTTCGACAATTTTGCAGAAATATTTTTTTTCAGTGCACTATAGCACACCTGGTAATGTCTATATAACAAAAAAGAGCAATTTAATACACTGTAAAATATGCAGGGTTCCACACAATTTATTCATGTTGTCCCAACACAAATCAATTAAGTTATCTAAACAAATGTAAGTGGACTGAACATAAAACAATTAAGTTGTCCTTCCCCCCCCCCCCCACCCAAAAAAAGGGTTGTTTCAACTCATTTTAAATAAGTATTTTGAGCAAACATTTTTTTTTGTGTAATAATCAGCCAAAATCCCTTTAGAAACTATCTACGTCTATCCGAATGGATCTTAAGCAGTTCATAGAATATAAATCCAAATTCTATTTAACCTGAATTTTTAAAAAACCTTATCGGTAAGATTTTATCAATCCATAATCATAGTTTATCTTAAAAAATTTGACTGGTTTTCTTATATTGCTCTACCCTTAGAAGCAAGTGTAGATAGAAAGAGCTAGTTGGAAGTTGAAGGATTGACCGTGCGAAAGAAAGAAAGAAGCGAAACGCTCTGTTGGATAGACGGTCTCTGCAGACTGGAAAGAAGGATCAGGAGTAAAAAGAGAGAGTTGGTGAGAGAGAAAGGAGCAGATTGTGTCAGGAGCTTTATCCGCTGAATGTGAATGCATGCAGGAGCCTTCACTTAACAGAAGGATCTGTCACAGCGCATATGTGTAAGTGTATGTGTTGCGTTTGCGTGCGTGCGAGAATCAGACACTGTTGACAGGATATCTTACAGAGCTTGATGCTATTGACAGAAATCACTGGCTGAAAATAATACAGCGGACATTTCAACACGTGGGCCTGCCCTTGTCCACAATGACAAGATGAAATCTCATTGAGGCTTGTATTATTGTGTGTGTGTGTGTGTGTGTGTGTGTGTGTGTGTGTGTGTGTGTGTGTGTGTGTGTGTGTGTGTGTGTGTGTGTGTGTGTGTGTGTGTGTGTGTGTGTGTGTGTGAGAAAGTGACAGTTCTCTTACATTAACACTATGTCGCGCTTTAATTATAAGTAACAGGAACATCAGACATTCAGATGAATTAATGAAGATAGCAAAAAATTATACTTAAACTATCACACTCAAGCTGACATAAGTCCAGTTTTATATTTGAAGCAACTTAAATAATTTAGCCAAGGTTTGTTTTTAATGATGCATCTCTACAAGCAGGTATATATACATGTTTTTAATATATCAGATTATTTGACACTTAATTTTAGAGAAATGGCTGACCATTCTGATTTCATATGAATAATTTACATTTAATATAGCTGAAGTCGGAATTATTAGCCCTCCTGAATTATTATTAGCCACCATGTATATTTTTTTCCTGCAATTTCTGTTAAATGGAGAGAAGACTTTTTTCAACACATTTCTAAACATAACAGTTTTAATAACTACTTTTCCCAGTATTGGGTTGCAGTTGCAAGGGCATCCGCTGCGTAAAACATATGCTGGATAAATTGGTGGTTCATTTCGCTGTGGCAACCCCTGATGAATAAATGGACTAAGCCGAAGGAAAATTAATGAATAATATCAGATTTATTTTGTCTTTGCCATGATGACAGTACATCATATTTTAGTAGATGTTTCAAACCACTATATTGATAGGCGATGATGGTGTTTTGGGTGCTCTGTGTTTTCCTGAGGTAATTCGTCTACCGTTATTACTGAAATGTGTATATTTCATAATACAAAATGTGAAACAGATTGTTAAGTTCTAGTTACGTGAATCATGGTGCGTACGAAGCATTCTGGAAAGATGTTTTCAACTAGGTGTGCTTTGAAAATGCGAGCGCATCACGTGCCTGCCGCTCGCACACCATGTGCTCATTGCTCCCTTATTTGTGCGAACAAGCCGTGCGCCTGGATTGGAAATAACCTGAATCTCAGCAGACACATTTTAATTAAACTTTAGCGCTTCATAGTGAAACTTCAAACCCTGCAAGCGTTATTTGTCTTTAAATTATATCTAATAGATGTCTAACTGACGTATAAACCTAGTCGTCTTGGTTAAGACGAGGCTAAATTTGGGCTGTGAGTGAAAATTTAATAGACGTCTGAAAATAGGCCAAAACTAGGCTAGCCATCAAATGAACAGAAATGAATGACTGCACATATAAAGTCTGTCTAATCTGTCTATTGACAACTAGTCTAGTTTTGGGCTAGTTTAGCCTTGTGTTAGCCCAGCTGTTTACGTTTGATGTTTATTAGATTTCTATTGAACAAAAAATTGTTTGCTGGGTATCTGAACTTTTTTTTTATCGTTATTGATAATGGTGTTAATAAATACCAATACAGTTTTATCGACACAGCCCTAGTTAAGAGGGCTAATAATATTGACCCTAAAATGGTTTTAAAACAACTCAAATTAAAATTAATTAACAAATGAAACAAATAAGACTTTCTCTAGAAAGAAAAACATTATTGGAAATACTGTGAAAAATTCCTTGCCCTGCTAAACATCATTTGGGAAATATTTGAGAAAGAAATGACGGAAATCACTGGAGGGCTAATAGTTTTGGCTTTAACTGTACATAATAAAATAGCTATTTTTTCATATCATATTTCAAATGGCTGTTTACTGTATTTTTGATCAAATTAATTCAATCTTACAAAAGGGACTTTCAAAAAACATTAAAACATGCTCTTTTATAGGTTTTAGTACTGAAGAATATGTGTGTGAAATAGCCTTTGACTTGATTCAGTCTTATGCAAAAATTGCCGGCAAAGTGACAAGTGAAAATGCAGGTATTTATTTGAATAGCAGAGTCAGTGGGTCCGTGCCCTTTATCTTCATCAGTTAATTTGGCAGCAGCTTCTTGGAGTCTTCCGCTGATGCTGATATTGTGGAAGGAAGTGGCCTTTTCTGGCAACACAAGGGAAAATGTTTGTTTTAAGAAGAGCTGTATAGTCTTTCTCTCTCTCCTTCTCCGTCATGCTCCCCTGCTTCTGCTCTTAAGGTCACGGTTTGTACCCACCGTCACTGACTGTCACTCCATTTCTCTCTTTCTTCCTCACTGTTTCTCCTTCCACCTCTACCCTCCCCCATCTCTCTCTGGCCTTCTGTCAGCCATTTCAAAAACACCCGTGAAAGAAAGACAAGAGAGGAATGGGGGAAAAGGAGGTGAAGAAGGAATAGTATCAGACACAGAAAAGGGAACAAGGACAGAAACATCAAAATATTTACCGTCATTCTGTCAGAATTGCTGTCTGAACCCATCAGTCTGTTCAACGCTGTGTTTTAATAAATGTAGTCTGTTATATTCTGTGTGAGAGTGCTAACAGTTTACCTGCGGATGAAGTAATTCAGTGTGAATGAATTACAAAGGTCAGTCTTGCTCTGTGGTTTTATTGTGATCTACAGTGCATGTCAGAGAGACTTTTACCTCAAACTCTGACACTTCAAAATGTCCCTGAATATTTTTAAACAAATCCCAAAACACTTTACACCAGTGTTTCTCAACCACAGTCCTGGAGGACCAACAGCTCTACACATTTTTACATGTCTCCTTACTCAAACACACCTGATTCAGATCATCCGCTCATTAACAGACACTGAAAGACCTGTAATAGGCAGGACAGACAAAGGAGACATCCAAAACATGCAGTGTTTGTCCTCTGGGAACATGAGAAACACTGTTTTACACACAGTGAAATCCCTGGTATTAAAAATGGCTCTGTGTCTTTATGGAAATCATTAAAGGGGCAGTAGGTGATTGTCTTTAGAAACATCTTTTTGTTGTGCTGGTTAAAATACTCTTCACATTCCAATAGATTACAGTAAATGATCTGAATGTGTTTATATGTATTTTTATATTCTGGGTAAGGCATAAGACTTTAAGTGTTTTGTTTTAATGTTCATACAATTAAAAATTGTCCAGCTGACAATTCCCATATTTCTTTCTTTTATAATTAGCCCAAACTGTCTGTCAACAAATGTAAATTTATAAATCTGCGCACGCATTCATACAAATGTGGCGTTTACATGTGCACGCATGCCAAGTTCATAACATGTGCACATGAGAGGAAAAGTGACAGCATTAAAATCAAATGCTGAATCAAAACTTTAAAATCCTGAATGAATGTTGGAGTTACTTTTGCACGCCGGGGGACACCATATGAAGTATTTCTTTTACTTTAACTATTTTAGTCAGGCAAAGCTGATGTAGATTATGTTGTTATGAATGGGTTATATGCATGGAAATGTTGTTCAGCCCCTAAAATGGTGAAAGAAACGTGACTATTTTCAGTTTCATAAGGGACCTTTTACAGCATCGATAATGTAGATTTTTATTTAGTTTAACAACATAACCTAAGTAAGTAGCGCTATTTCACGCTACTTCACGAATGTGAAGTTGGTTTCACATTCACATCACATTAGTTCATTTTTGAACAATGACAACCTGTGACGCGCTCCCAAAGAGCTTAGAATCACCAAGAGGCGACACTCTAGTGCGATTTGGGAAACAGCCACTAGCGCGGCAGCCATTTTAGAATGAAAATTCCAATAGAACAACAGCATATTATAAGTCTGTAAAATAAACTATTAAAAGTGCTGATGATTGTGATAGTAAGTGTTGTATTGTCGTCTTTCAGTTTGTATCTCAGCTTTAATGCGCTTTTTAAAATAAATAAATAAAAAACAAAGCAGCTGCTTGTCATCGCAACAGCAATAAGACAGGGGCGCCCCCAAGGGGTGGCCAGGGGTGGCCGCGGCCACCTTAGTGTAAACTCTGGCCACCCCTGTGGCCACCCCAATATGATAGTTGCTGATATTATTAATTTAAATGTATTTACTTAAATTCACAATACTTCAATAAATAAATGAATAAATAAAATGCAGCCACTAAATTATTGTGGATTGATCAGCGCCACTGACGAAGCTGATTCACTGAGATTGCACACTTTTTATTAAAAAATTATTATTTTTGAAATGAGAAAGTTGTGTTTCATCTGATTGAAAACCACAAATCCAAAATAAATAACTAGATGCATTTTGAAATCTGCTTTTCAAAATTTTGTTGGGTTTTGTTTGGTTTATTAATTCATTCATTAATCATATTCATTATTCATAATTCATTAATGTTAGACATGGCATATGTTGTATGTTGTACAAGAAATAACTTACCTGAAAGAGGTTTTAGACTAAATATTGATTTTTATTTGGTTTGCACTTGTACTTGCGGAATAAATTACAATATTTCAAGAGTAATTATTGGAATTCATTAAAACCAAAAACAAAAATATAACATTACTCTTTATTCACAATATATACACAATTCATATTTTTTTGTGTGCCACCACAAGATTTGTTGTGGCCTTACTTGGCCACCCCTAAGAAAATTTTCTGGGGGCGCCACTGCAATAAGATACAATGGACAGCAGATCGCTTTCACTCCAAAATGGCGGATTCCAGGGCTATTGCTGGGCGCTGCTGTTGCAATGGAACGTTCTATTGAGTGTCGCCTCTTGGTGATTCTATGCTCTTTGACGCTTCCAAAGACCGTACAAAACACATTTTGGCAGATCACCTACTGCACCTTTAAGGATGAATAATTGCTGTTAACAAACAGCCACAGCCTTAAGATGAAAGTACATGAACACACAACACAATCTCACGGCAATTTGTAACTGTTTGATTTAGTGGTTAATTCACATGAGTTCGTACGATCTCATTTGTATAATTTAGTACAATTTGCTCATCCCCAATGACCATTGGGTGGTCGTTTTGGTGGCACAGTAGGTAGTGCTGTCGTCTCACAGCCAGAAGTTAGCTGGTTCAAGCCTCGGCTGGGTCAGTTGGCATTTTTGTGTGGAGTTTGCATGTTCTCCTCGCATTTGCGTGGGTTTCCACCAGGTGCTCTGGTTTCCCCCACAAGTCCAAAGACATGTGGTACAGGTGAATTGGGTAAGCTAAATTGTCCGTAGCGTATGAGTGTGAATGAGTGCGTATGGATGTCTCCCAGTGATGGGTTGCAGCTGGAAGAGCATACGCTGCGTAAAAATATATGCTGAATAAGTTGGCGATTCATTCCGCTGTGGCAACCCCACATTAATAAAGGGTCTAAGCCGAAAAGAAAATGAATGAATGAAAAATAAGCCATGTAAAAATTTCATCGGGTTATATAAGATTTTCCAGGGCCCTAAAACTACTAAATAACATGTTGGGACAAAATTGTAATCCATGTATAATGTAGTACGTGTTTAATTTTTTAAAATCTTGTGTTATTTTGTTTATGTTTTTTGTTGATCACATCACACATCCTGTCTGTGTTGCCATCTGCTTAATTTGGCAGTGTCAAATGAACCATTATATGATTTTTTGTCAAAATACTGTCTGTCTAAACCAACAATCAAAAAATTGTCTTTACCTTTAAAAGGAGTGTGCTATAAATATGTGTAATTGAAATAGGCAGTTGCTTTTGATTTAGTTTTTTAGTTTCCTGTGATGTGGATGTTTAGTGCAACAGCACTTTCTCACACGTGACACTATATAACTCCAGTTTTCCGTTAAATGTACTGTTGATTTACTCACAGAAATATACTCATGCAAACATGTAAAGAAACATCAGGCATTTCTCAGTCTTCTTTATTCTTCTTTGTATTGTTTGATACTTGTACTCTTTTTTTTTTATTCTTCTCTCTCCGTCTGTCTCTGTGTGATCGCTCTCCCCGGACCTGCTGTGGTGCGTTCATGCGCTCCATCGCCACGCACTAACGAACTTCCAACATCTTGTACCGTCACGGCAATTACACACACACACACAAACACTTACATGCACACAGTGTTTACATTGACACTAATACTCATATTCCCAACGCCCTACACGTACACCCTGGCCAAATGAAGGCCAACATATTATGTAGTAAGGTGTGTGTTGATGCAGTATCATTAACATCACTGTCATAGTTGATTAAAATCAAGCACTGAATAAGAAAATACGATTTAAGTGGAGACATGGGTTGGTCGGCTGCAGGAGCAGGATGCTTGTGCTTCATAATTGATGCCGTCTTATGATTTAACATCTGAACTTTTGTTCTTTTGACCCACACTCATGGATTTAGTCATTTTCACAGATACAAGTGACAGTTATTTTGTCAGTAGCTGGGTTTACATTAGCATTAGTTAATTTAGGGCTGTTAGATTTGAGGATAATATCAAATTTTTTAGACAGAGTCAGCTCAATAATCTGTTTCGTAGCTTACTGCTAAAATGCAGTGAGTGTTAGTCAAAAAAGGAACTGAAAAGATGTTAACTTATTTAAACAGTTATTTAAATTTATTTGTAAATATTCAAAAATGAAACTTTTTCTCTAGAGCAAAGAGTAAACACAAATAAAATGACCTTAACTTTCTGTAAACAAGTTGAACTCAAATTTGGCAGATAGTGTAGCTTATTATACAAACACAAAACAATAATTATAAACTACAGAACACTCAGCAAACTAATAAGGCTGATAAGAGCCATTCTGTAGCTTATGTTGTCTAAACACAATAATTATCCCTGATGCTACACAAAATATCATGCGGTTAAACGTACAGCTGTGGTACTCCAAAATGTAAGACTATCACACACAGATGCCATGCGTGCATTTGCTCTAGGCAGGGGAAATTAAATAATACATATTTCATATCGCAGCCTCTTGCGATTAGCTAATCCCATCGTTTTAAATCGCAATTGCAATTTGATTTTGAGTAATCTCACAGTTAATTTACATGTTAGAAACGAGCAATGTTAATGCTAAATTTCGAGAAAAAAAAACTTAATTTGCTAAATTATTTACATTCTCTTGAGATGGTTTTGGACTTTTGTAAAGGGTAAATGCACATAATGAGAGATGGAAGTGCAATTGGCAGTATAAATTTGGCACTAACTTGACTCCATTATGCTTGTCTTGTTTTCTGTTGTTTACTACCAATACTCCTATCAGCCACTGATAAACTTGATAGAAACACACTTTTTTGTGAGCTTTGAAAAAAATTGTGTCACATTATTGGTTGAAACCTGCCTAGTGTTGTTGACTCTACAAAGAATTTTCTGAAAAGCTTACAAGGTTTAAAGGTGCATCAATCTTATGTAAGCATTCGCTTATGCCTAGTGTCAAGATTCTGCCACTTCGGTCTTGTTGATTTTTTTTATTTTGGTCCAGACACTACTTCTTTCTTGTCTGGTATGTCATGCTCGGCTCGCGTTTACTCATCCTGTCTTGGTCTGTGTCTCTTGTTATTGTTGTTAACACATATTTTCTAGTGAGCTGCACGTTCCCGTCTTTGTAGCGAGCATGTGCGCTCCCGAGGAGAGTCGGTTCATGCATGCTCGCTTGGTCTCGTGTTTGCTCTCGTGGTTGTGTAGGTCATGCTATTCCGACTAGCGCCTCCGTCTAGTTGGTTGCGGTTGGCGCATTAATTGGAACATGCATGTCGCATGTGTGAGTGCACGTGGCTCGATGCTTACATTGTGGCTGCGTGCTTTAGTGTTGTTTCATGTGGACATGCAGTTAATGAGTTCTCTCATTGGCTGAGTGTTCCAGTCTCATCTACACGTGAGCACATGGCTTGTGTTGTCTCTTTGTGTCATGTGCTCTCCGGTCTATTGTCTAGTCCCACCCTTATCCTATTATTAGTTTATTCAGTTCAACAGTTTGTTTGTTAATTCTTTCTGCTTATAGTCTCCTCATGTCTGCCGTCCTGTGCCTGTTCATCGTCATTGCTTCCCATGTGTTCCTGTTCCAATCCTTTCGTGTCCTGCCTTTTGTTAATGTTTTCCCCCTTTGTGGTAGTTTGTTTTTGCTGTTTATTTTATTTTATTATTAATAAACACCCATATATTTCCTACAACTGAATCCTCTCACTTTATGAGAATTTGACAACTAGTTCACATTACATATAAGCAGTTAAACAGGTTAATCTAATGAAGTGTAATGTAAGTGAGTATCTATTGCTGATAGGGGTGTCAAATCGAAATCGATCGAAATTTATGCTCAATTTCGATTATCGAATCAAAAAATAGAGTCGTCGATGCAGCCACGCCCCCATGTCAAGTCAGCTTGGCTTGCCAAGCGGGAAAATAACAGGCTTGTTGAAATGCTTGTTAAACTGCAAAAGCAGGAGACCCGTCGACAGAACTTAAACCCTCTCCTTTTTCAATGAAGTCGCCGGTGTGTAAGCATTTTGGATTTACAGTGAGTTATGTTGACAACGTTTGTGTTGTCGACAAAAAAAACACAATTTTGCAAGCTCTGCTATGTACGTATTACGTACGGTTCGTCCGATAGACAACACCGGCATAGCGATCCTCCGCCCCCGTTGCAAATCAGCTTGCGAAAAGTACACACTCAGGCCCTGTTTACACTGTCTTTGTTTTTAAATGGCATTTTAGAACGACAACGATTTGACATCCACAGCGGCATGTAGCATTTCTGAGCAGCCCTCCTTCCTCTCTACCTCTGAAAATGCACATCACGTGACTACACAGACACAGACGCACACACAGCCATATGAGCTTGAGAAAGCAGGTCCAGGCAGTCAGAGGACTGCTTCAATCTTTTACTCACTTGTACTTAGTCATTTTAGTGAACACCTCAGATACTGTTGGCTGGTTCCTGTTGGTTGTGCGTCTTTTTTACCGACGCTATTATAACGACACAGATCACTGCCTATTCACGAGTCCCGCAGAATAAGTGATTGACAGGTGGTAATTATGTGTGTATCTTGCCTTTATTCATTTACTGTATGATTTGTTTATGGGTAAAACAAAGACCATCCAGGTCAGGTAGTTTAAACGGTAGGCTACAATTAATTAATTGGTCATTAATTAATTAATTCTTCGTAATCGAAAATCGAATCGAATCGTGCCTTTAGAATCAAAAATGTAATCGAATCGAGGATTTGGAGGATCGAGACACCCTTAATTGCTGAGTTTTAACTTGTAATACTTACGATTTGTGCAATTAAATATACATCAACATTTTCATAACATAACTTTACTCATTCACTAGTATTACTACTACACAGAAAAGATATAGGCAGAGAAAGTGATATGATGAAAACTTGAGGTTAATCAAAAGTCAGATTTTAATAACATGTACTTAATCATTTATGGCTTTGCTGACTACTGCAGACCCAGGGCCAGAAACTACACACACAGACACACACACACACACACACTTATATGCATGTATTATTTAGCTATATTTCTCTTCCTCCCATTGCTCCTGAGTAGACAAACAGACAAATACACACTTCAGCGCTTCTGTTGGCTTAATAGACACAAGAGGTTTGCTTAAACGTGTGCGAGAATACATTCTCACACTTGGGTGGATGGAATGCTGAAGACCACTGGCAAATTGAATGTTTTTATAGCAAAGTACTAAATCTAATGTGGAAAAAAGGATGAAGGATTTGGAATTAAAATGCAGAAGAACATTTAAGAGCATAAACACAGACACGCCACTGATCATAATGCAGAGAATAAACCAAACCAATATTTGAGACTATTAAAGCACAAGTGAGTATAGAATGACCTTGGAGGGAAGTCTACAGATGAATCAATACAAATATTTAAGGACTGAATTTCAAAACGCACATAATAAATGTACAACATCACAGTGAAACTGAATAAAATGTGACCTGTCACTTAAACTTAAACTGAAACAACAAAACTGTCCCTCTCCCTTTAGTCTGAAACATATATTAAGTGTAAGAAGAAAACAGTCTACCAGGGAGAGAGGAGAAAATAAAGCAAGTGAAAAGATGAGCGCCAAAGGGACTCGAGGGACGGTTAGGATTTATGGTTCAGTAGCTGAACTCACGATCAGATAATTCAAAAGTTAATCGCTTTCCATAACTCTCTTGCACATAATCTTGCTCATCTTTTATCAATGACAACACCAAATACCAGAATAAACTGCATCTCACGCGCTTACATCCGCACGCACCGCTTGTTTATGAGAAGAAATGATGGCCATTAAAAAGTTTGCTTTCCATCATGAAATAGCAGCAGTTTGGTGAGGAGCTACGCTATTAGACAGTCCAGCGCTGAGCCCTAGACATGTTAAGGGGATCAATGATGCTAGAAGCGCCGTCATTTAAAAAGATGCCTCATGTCATTTTTAGAGGTTATTGTTATTTTCTATGTTTGCTTTAGGAAAACATTCATAATTAGTGTTTTTTTTAAATAGATTTACTTGCACGTTAACACTTTAATGAAAATGAGTAGAAAAGGAGTCTACTGGCTAAGTAGATTCAACATAGCAAAACTACAGAAAGTAGCCCATAAGAAGAGTCGTTGATTGTGTACTAGGGCACAAACAGACAAAGAACAACTAAGATTGGATCAGGGGGAGTCAGCCTCCAAGCCAGCTTCTCTCTGGTCCTCAGGGTTCTGTGTTGTTTATGGAAATTACAAATTGAACCAAAATAAACAATTACAATTGGCTAAGATTGGCAATGAAAATTTGGATATGCGTTTCATGGAAACTTAAAGGGCACCAAGTATAAAAAATGATCTTTTTAAAGCTGTTTGAACAGAAATGTGTGTGGTATAGTTTGTCTACAATCATATTGGAGTGATAGAAACACAATGTCTTTTTTTAATTTCTTGTTGTAAAATAGGATCCAAATCCCTTCCATTTTGAGGCTCACAGAAACGTGACAAAGGACTGCGGTTTCCCCGCCCACTGACCTAATTGAAAGACACTTATTAACATGTTTCTGTAGTAGCGCGTGTAATCATATCAACAAGACAGGACGTGCGCAAAGCAAAAAGGAAATAAAGATCTGTTCAGTCCTCTGCGATCATCAATCATTATCAAATGTGATCAAGAATGAGTTTTACAAGTTTAAAACGTTTTTAAATCAGTGCATGTTTGTAATAAAGACAGTAAAATTGCTATGAAATTCATCACAACAGCAGCATAGTGTCAGTACAATTATAAAAAAGAAGCTTCAATCCCGGTTTGTGGACGTTAAATCAGGTTTATTTTGTACATTAACATAATGTATATTCATACAGCAGTGGGTATTAACATGTATCCTGTCAGATTTGTTGTGCAAAAACAGTGCAAAGTTAAACGTGTGTGTGTGTGTGTGTGTGTGTGTGTGTGTGTGTGTGTGTGTGTGTGTGTGTGTGTGTGTGTGTGTGTGTGTGTGTGTGTGTGTGTGTGTGTGTGTGTGTGTGTGTGTGTGTGTTGCTGCAGAAAGGCTTAAATTAACTCCACAACAAATTTAACAAATAACCGTTGGGAAGGTTCTTACTGTAGTAAGGGAGATCTGCTTCATTCTTGTCTGTTACTGCTGTTTATAAATGAAGCCTACTGCTCTGACACCCCCGTGGTTAAAGGCACAGGCAACAAAACCAGCTACAATGCCATAACAGTTCAAATTTCCCAGATTTAAAAAGATATAATAAATAATCTGATGGGTGTTTGAAGCTAAAACTTTACAGACTCATTCTGTAGACACAAAAGACTTATCTTGGGTAAAATAGGAGCCCATTAAAAGTAACAAAAAACAAAGAACTTTAAAAATGTATGGATTAAAAATAAATTAAGAAACTAAATGGGGAACATGTAGACAAAATCAAACAAACAGTGAGTAACCATGGTGACAAATAAAAACACATGAGGGAGAAAACAACAAAATAAGAGTGACTGAAAATCAATCTGAAACAAAAACAGATCTTGGCTAGAATTATAAAACATAAACTTTAGGACCTTCCATTATTGCTTATAAGGGGTTGATGAGATTTTTTGATGCTCTCGTTTATGTTAACCTGTGTTTTTTAAATAAAAAAATATTAAAATATTAGAAAAAAAGAGGATTTTATAGTTTTTTTTCCCTTTGATGACAAAGCTGAATTACTCCAGTCTTTATTGTCATGTCATCCTTTAGAAATCATTCTAATATACTGATTTTCTGCAAAACATTTCTTCTTATTATTAGTTTTGAAAAACTTTGGCCTGCTTCATGTTTTTGTGCTTTATGGTTTACATTTTGTTTCGAAATCTTAAAATAGAAATCTTGGAGCTTATCATTTGCAGCTACCAGTTTGGATTAGCAAGTATCTGTATTCATTATTTCCTACACAAGTTCTATTGTGAGTTAATATTGGGAATGGCAATAGTGAATAAGGCGACTTTTTAGTCCCATACAAATCTTCCGCCATAAATAGAAAAGACTTTATAAGCTTGGGAATTTTAGGGATCTGTTTGGGAGTTTTAGGGATCTTACCATCTATTTAATCACTTTATAAACTATGACTAAAGTTTCTACAATTTTGAGCTCATCCTGTTTTTCTTGTAACCACACTTTAGATACTGTTAGAGTGTCATGTTTCTGCTGAGATTATACTAATATAGAAGTTCTGCATGTTGCTGTTAACCTGTAGAGAGATTAATAACCCCACTGCTGTTAACAATCAATATCCTCACTGATATATTCTGTGTAATATTAAGGAGTAACTGAATATTTTCACACCTTGGAAGCATGCAGGCCATGGTATTTGAAGTATATGCTCTTGAATGTGAGTCTGTCAAGTTGCAGTCAATACCCAGTGGGGAGGATTGAGACATGGGGAGTTGAAAGCATAATACCAGCAGTCAGTTCAAACCAGTACAGATAAGCCCCAGTACTCTTTATTAGCTAAGGTAAATTACTTGCACCTTGTTTATTTGCTACTTCGTGTTACATTTTTAAATTTTTGATGCTGTGAACATGTTAATATGCATTGACAGTGACAGTTTGCTTTGCCTGAACAAGGTTTAACTTAAAAAGGGTAGTTTTCCCAAAAAACGAAAAGTCTGGCATCATTTGTCATCATCATCATCATCCTCATCATCATCATCAGTAGCATCAAGTTAAGGACAAGTAAATGATGACAGAATATTTTTATCTTGAGTAGAACTGTCACTTTAAGAGGGAGGGTGCGAACATGGTAGCGATATCACAACACAAGGGTTCAGTATAGCAGTAAAAGGGTTAGCTCATTTATATAACGAATCAGGTTGGCAACAGAGGTAAAGATCCAAGTGCAGCTTTATTTTAGAATAAGGTCAAAATAGGAACGGGACGGGAGTATGCAGGCAATCCAAAGCGTAGTCAGAAAATCAGGTGAATAGTCAGGACAGATGGCAAAACAACAGAAACAGGAAACAAAACAAGGGTAAACCCATGGAGGCCAGGACAAGGAAAACACTTTAAATTGCTCACTTACAGCTAACAAGACTCAGCAAGGTGTGCGTGTGTGTGTAATGCCGTTTTCACACGAGTAAAAACTGGTTTCGCGCGAGTTTGAGCATGTGAAATTCTATCGTATGTCACTGCGAAAAGGGGCGGGATTAAACAAGATAATTAGACATAATAAAAGCGAGCCATTAGTCCATGTAAATTTCTGTACAGAGAGGTCATGTTTTGATCTTCCATTAGTTTCACACAGCCATATTATGTGATTTTGCTGGTCAGAGTTCACCAAGCTTGAACTTTCTAACGCAGCGAACTGTGAAATTTGTCGCACAACCTTGCATTCCGGTCTGCTGCTTTTGCATCTGTATGAATAGAAGTCTATGGGGTTAAAAAAGTGCAGTGTGATGAGTCTTAAGTGAAGTGTATTTAAAGTCCTGATAATCAGTCCTCATGAGCTTCAGCTGTGTGTTTGCAATCAGTGATGATATGAAACTGGTGTGTGTGTGAAGTGAATGATGGAATATGTAGTCCAGTTCGATGGCAGATGTGTAGTTCAGGTGACAGTTAGTGTTCTCCAGGCATCTGCTGTTTTGAATGAATATTAATTAGTAGATATTCAACTCTTTGTATGCACGTCTGAAAGTCTTAAATTAAATGCTGCATCGAGACTTTGGTAAAAAAAAAAATATATAACAAAGTGTCTTGGTTATTTTGTAAATAACTTTTTTAATTGTATGGATATCAACAACCAAACTGATACATTTTAATTCAATTGCAAATCAAGAGTTCACACTCTGAATTATGATGATTGATTATAAAAGCTTTTTTGACATGCTGTCCTGGGAGACAGCCCTGAGCTCAAAAGATTCTCAAACCTGGGGCTCCCTCTCGTTTGCAGGGCGAGAAGGGAGTTTAAACTGGGGTAGATCTCCAGAACTCCCCTGATTATTTATGACTAATGACAAATTAGGGATTGCTATGAAGAGATATACTGCTGACTAGCTCGTCTATCAGCCAATTTGGTTTAGTCAATTCACTAATGTCGCATGGTTTTAGATGGTGGGAGGAATCTGGGGAACCCAGGGGAAGCTCATGTAAGCACAGGGAAAACATGGCATGGTAAGGACTTAAACCAGTGACATTCGTGATGTGAGTGAAACGTGACCACTGGGCCTCCCTATCTAGGAAAAAGGAGGAGGAATAGGGGTGGAAGGGGGCTTTCGTCAAAACAAAAATGACCTATGAGCTATGAAAACTTATTATTTATTTATAGGTTATTTATGGTGACTTAAGAATCGTCTGATTGGTTTATCGTGTTAGCTAATGCGGAACCAGCCATGGTCAAACATAAGCACATTCCCTTGTAGAAATTTGTTTAGAAATAAACTTCACAAAATAAAGAATATATACAGGTGAATTTCATTCATTCATTCATTTTCCTTTCGACTTAGTCCCTTTATTAATCTGGGGTCGCCACAGCGGAATGAACCGCCAACTTATCCAGAATATGTTTTATGCAGAGAATATTGAATAGAAATGACTGAAATCTGCCGTAAAAGTTCATTTGGAGTAGAAATTGTTGTCACAAAAGTATTTTGATTTGAGGGAACAAATTATTCTTTCTAACCAATTCATTCTTTTACCTTAAAATGCATACATTTTCATTCTTGTTGACATACAAAACAACTACTTCATGACAAAAATGCTTACAGCAAGTGTACTTTACAGAGAAATCCAATGTACTTTCTCTGTGCAAAACCTTTATTTTTCAAATCAATGCAGCATCACTTGCCATGACCTTATTTTTATTGAATATTAGCAGTAATAATTATGAGCCTTCACAAAGCCAGAAGTACACGCTGATGCTCTGGGTTATGTAAGGCTAACACTGAAAAACAAAGAACAAATAAAACAAACAAAAAAGTACAAAACTACTTTTAAAGAAGCGTACAGCTTGCACCACACTGAAACCCCAGAAATGTTCTTGGGTGTGGGCTAAATGAATGCTTGTTAGTGGCAAGATAAAAAGAATGGAAGATGGAGAAGGCAAAATGGAGGAGTGAGGGGATCTGTTGCTGTAATTGAATACATTTGCCTTGTTACCACACAGTTGTTCGGTGTCAAACTGGGAAACACCGTGTGTGTGTTAGCATGAAAGTTAGCACACATCTTTATGCACACAAATATTTGTTTGTGTGTGTGTGTGCGCGCAAATGTCTATACATCTTGGAAGGAGAAAAGAATCTGAAAGAGCACATGCTGATTATTTTCCCCCTATTCTGACCACACTGCTGTCCTTCTCAGCAAGTATCATTAATGGCTTCTTTTTTATAGTACCTATCGAAAAAAAGGTTGAATGCTGAAGGTGAACTACACTGAGATTTATTTATTATCTACAAGCCCACCAGACCTGATCAATGTGTATGCCCTCGAGATGAGCATTACCATTGACTGTGCTAAAGGGACAGTTTAGAAAAAAAATGAACATTCTGTCATCTTGTCTTTCCAGACCAATATGACTGTATCTCTAATCTCTGCTCTCTGTGTTTCTTCATAGGTCTTCTCGGCTCTTATCCAATTGCCATGTAACATTCTTCTGACATCCGTGTTTCATGGGTTGGTGATCAGTACAGTTTCTGAAGCTCATCTAACAACCTTTTGGAGACATATCAGATTTTCTGTCCAGCTCTCTGAGTGGATGGTACTGTCATTAAGGTACATGGCAGCAGACAGGGTGAAGTCTCACTAAAATCTATCGTCCTCTAGAAATATGTTTTCATTAGTGTGTTTTTGTTTTAATGCAGTGCTTTAAAACAATAGTCCTTAACCTTTTAGACATTATGGACCATCAACACTTGACTATTTTACAGTGTCCCGGTGGGTATACGTATATTGCTAGGCGACCATTACCCGTTTTCTCAGAGGATGACAAGCTGGCAAAACATTGCTGCAACTCTGATACAAGATTTATTCATAGAGAAAATTAAAAAACGCTGCTGTGCTACCGAAATGTGTATATTCCATACAAAATATGAAGCTCATTGGTCAGTTCTTGTCACGTGACTCATGGCATGCTGAAGATGATTTCAGCTGGGTGCACCTGGTGAAGTCTATACGCGGCCGGCCGGAAGTGTGATATGCACATCAATATAACAGCATTTTTATGACACTGTATAACAATAATTAATATTTTTATAGTACTGTGACGGTTGGGTTTAGGGTTGGGGAGGGGGTCAACGTTAAAAAATAAAAATTATTTAGTAATTTATTAGATAGCATAAATAATACTTGGTACAACTACTGTTTTTAAGTTACTGTGATAGTTGAGTTTAGGGTTGGGGTGGGGGTAGACATTAATAAAATACAATAAATGGGAAATTTAATAAATAATATAAAAAATTCTTGTTAACTTCTGGCTACAATAGTATTCGATCTTGCAACAACCAGTGCACATGGGAGGCGTGAGTGCGGCGTGCCCATGGTTGCGTTATTTGCGCTCATCACTACCAATATGTGTGCACAAGCCGCTCACCTCTGGGAAATAATTTATAAGAATTTATAAGACACGATATGGGGATTCGAACTCGCAACGCCCTGACATGCTATTGCACCAAATGTCAGCGCGCTAACCACTAGGCTATTGCGCCGACAGTTTGCGGACTTTTTACACAGTACTTTACCAAATATTTTTTCTGTTTGCAATTTAAAAAATATTTGATTACATTTATGCATTTGGCAGAAGCTTTAGAACACAATTTATGGTCTGATTAGATGACAGGTTGCTAGTACCTGTAGCTCCTGATAATAAATTGAGGGTTTTTTTAAATGAAACAAAGAATCTAAACATTATGTACAACATTACGTCTAACCCACATCCTTGTTTACAACAGAAAGGAAAACATGTTTGTTGAATTTTTAATGTATTAAATGTACTGTAGTGTCGATTAGAATTAGATAACATCTGACAGCATCACAGAAGACTATATGCATCTTCACTAGCCTGTTACACTCTCAGAAATAAAGGTACAGGAGCTGTCGCTGGGGTAGTACCTTTTCAAAAGATACATATTTGTACTGAAAGAGTCCACAGTGGTACCTAAAAGGTGCATATTTGTTCCCAAATGTACCTAAAAAGTACCTTTGAGGTACCATTATGGACCCTTAAGGTACAATAATGTACCTTTTGAAATGGTCACACATATTCATTTGATATACAACAAGAGAGGGAGAGGGGTAGAGAGAGAGAGAGAGAGAGAGAGAGAGAGAGAGAGAGAGAGAGAGAGAGAGAGAGAGAGAGAGAGTGTGTGTGTGTGTGTGTGTGTGTGTGTGTGTGTGTGTGTGTGTGTGTGTGTGTGTGTGTGTGTGTGTATTCTCCAAGTGTGTGCTTTAAATGTCAAGGGTGTGTAGGTTTAGCATTTCATTTAGCATACAATTAAAAAGGGGAAAGGGGGGAAAGAGATAATCACGAAGGAAGGGAAGTTAGGAGAGGGCAGGTCACTAAAATGAAGAGGAGGAGGAAAAGAAGAAGACAAACAAATAATTGTTGAGAAGATAAATGGAGTAAAAGAGTGATGGTGAAAAGGCTAAAGAGGAATTAAATATGGAGGGAATGAATCAAGTGTGAAAAGCAGCCATGATTAATAAATAAAGTAAAATAGAAGTACAGCATGAAACTCCTGAAAGAAAGAGAAAGAAAATGCTGCACTGTAAAAAAAACCCTGGTTGCCTTAAATTTTTAAGCTGAATGAAATTTACCTTATGAGTCTTTTGAACTTATATTATGTTAAACAGTTTGTTTAACTTATTAATTTACTAACCCTAAGCTGTCAGGACTAATTGATTGTATACAGTACTTTTTTACAGTGTGGAAAATGGAGTTCAGGATTGACAATGACAGTTTATTTATAAAGCACAATTAAAAACAACCAAAGTAGACCAATGTGCGTCACAATAACTAAAAACATAATCAAAAAGAGTAAGTCAAAGACAACAAGTATAAAAAAAAGAGAATATATATATATATATATATATATATATATATATATATATATATATATATATATATATATATATATATATATATATATATATTCCCAGCCACCACAGGTTAAATTACTAATCATTTAGTTTTAATAATGTATTTTTTGATGGGATGTAATAACCTAATATCTGTTTCCACCCACTGGTATGAAATGATATTGCAGTCTATTATTGAACAGACTGAGAAGACTGAGGGTAAAAAAAGAAAAGAAATAAATACTATAAAAGTCAATAATAATAAGATTTTGTCATTTTATTTGTAATATGGTTGTGACAGCGCAGAAGGAAGTTGTAGCTTATGAATAATAATTAGGGTAATCATAAGTATATTAACATATTTGTTACCTTTCTCATAAATAGTGTATTTTTAATAGTGTATATATTTTTCCAAGTCAAAACAAAAAATAGTCATTTAAAGGTGTTTTGAATAAAAAATGTTCATAATTTGTTTTCAAACTGCATTTTTAATTGCATTAAATGTACACAGATGAATACAGACAAACTAACTAAATATTAGTGCAATTATAAACTTTTTACAGTAGTATTTTAATCCACCTTTTTGGATGCACTGTTTTACTGGAATGCTATAAAATAATAATATTGTAAAGCTAAATTTGATCTTATACTGATCTTATTCACCTTATTCTTTGCCGATGAGCGGGCACAGCCATTTAAATCTTTTTGGCTCGAGACTTCCGGTCTCATTCACTTCCATTCATTTTTAGACTTTAAAAAGTGCTCATTTCGCTGTTTGATGTTGAAAACTGATATTTTCTTATTGTATTATTCTACTTGGTCATGCAAACATTTGTTTGTAGAGCAAGTAGTTTTGACCGTTTTCTGCCGTTTATTATTCCTAGTCATTTCTCCAATAGGGGACTGAATCGGAAGTTCTAAAACAATCGCGAAAAAAGGCACACTTCCACATTTTAGAATAGGGTCAATACCTATACAAGATTCCACTTCAATTTCTTCATCACTATCCCAGCTGAGCAGAAAACAGGTCTTGCAAATGTGTAAACCTTTTCTCATTGGGTTGACACATTTTCCTCACTATTTTTCAAAACAGTTAACACGTATGTCATTCAAGCAGTCCAATCTCCATTGTTTTAGCTATAGTAACCAACCAGTAACCATCTATTCCTAGCTATTAGAAACTACCAAGATCAGTATGAAATCACTAAAGCACCGGTTTGACTCTCCTTCACACAAATCTTCAATTAGCAATCAGTCTGCAAACATTAAAAATGGTGGAAGGTCTGTGTTGGTTGGTCTGTGCCAGCATGGAAGGAGGAGGTCAATAGAGGTCAATATGTGCTATACTCCCAATAGATTTGACTGTATATTGGTTTACATGTGTTTTCTCTAATATTTACAGGATTTTATTACTTTTGTCTTTTTTTTCTTTTTTTTCTTTTCTTTTTTTACAGTATTTCAGTTTTCAGCCACAGTTTGAAAAATGTCATGAATTTAATTTACATTTAATCAAAGCATTTCTTCTTCTGGATCCAATTCTGTGCAAAAAGGCAAATTTGACAGCCCAAATAGAAAGACAACAACTGGCATTGGCAATAGGCTTCATTGGCAAGCAATGGTGCTTTGATTCACACCGAGTTCTGTATTTTGTAATTTGTTGTCCGTTGTGTAATGATTAATTGAAAGAGCTTGTATACTTGTTTGCAAGTTGTGTTGTTTGAAGGTAAAACTAGCTTTTGTTGCATATTTTAAATGTTTTGACATGGTATGTGAGTTTTGCAAGCAAAATGTGCCGCTGTTTTGGTGTGTGTGTTAACTTTTTTGAAAATGTGGGGTTTCAGTTGACGGCTGCATCAAAACAATCAAGAAAAACTGTAATGTTTGTGATGTTTAAAATATCAAGTGAAACATGCACATGATTAGCTAGCATATTGAATCAGTGGCCTAATTTGAGTCAACTGGCACACACACACACATACGCACACTTGTTCTGGGCCATCAGGTCACTATATTATTGAGCCTTGCAATAAAAACAAACACAAAAAGAGACTGTCCAAATCCTGTTAGTCAAAAGTGTGCTCTGTTTTTTTTATGGTTATCCTTTACTATACACTAACATAGTAGCACATTACCTGAATTAACTCCTGCTGTGATCCAATAAAATACACGTGAACTGCATTGCGCTCAATCCTATTACAGTATTAGACTGCCTCTGCTTCTTCATCCTGCTGATTTCCTAGTATTAAGCCAGCACTAAAATACTATTCATTAATTTGATTAAGCAAAAACCCAGAGAAAGCAGCCCAGTGAACAAATGCAGACTAAAAAGAGCAGTAAGAATTTGACATTATGCACAGATCAGGATAGTGTGAAATAGGGATATCGAGGGAAGTAGAGAGGGGAAAATAAACGTGAGGAACGTGAGGTCAGGTCTAATAATACTGATAAGAGCTTGTCATGGCCGCCTCACCATCTCATTCGATTGGGAAGAATGGAGACTGTGTGGGACAATTGCGTGTGTGTCTGCCAGCTGTGTGTATGCGTTTGGGATGTGTTTGTATGCGTGTGCCAGATTAGTGTTTGTTTGTTAGAGCTGTGTGTGTGTTTACTACGACTTTCTGTACTGCTGTTCCACTGGATCCCTCATATCGGACTGACGGTGTGGATCTGGCAACGCACACATAGGAAGACTCAGTTTGATGCTAATCATGTTTACGGTATGCGTAGTGTCTGTGTCAAGTGGGCATATGTGGATATTTGACCTCTGTAGTTTGTTGTGCGTGCTTGTGGTAATTATTTTGAAGTTTAGTAATGTTGTCTACATCAGAAAATACTATGTGTGTGTGTGTGTGTGTGTGTGTGTGTGTGTGTGTGTGTGTGTGTGTGTGTGTGTGTGTGTGTGTGTGTGTGTGTGTGTGTGTGTGTGTGTTTGTTGATGTCTGACTGTGCTGAGAGAGTCTTAGATGCCATATTTCAGCATGACCAAATGACACAGCACTTTGATATTCTGATGTCACAGTGAGCAAGCACTAATGTTTATAAAATGGGAGTGGCTTATAAATTTTTTTTACATTAGTTTAATTTTTATTCCAGCTTTGTGTAATGATATGTAGAGTTAGGCTGCTCTGTTTTACTTAAATGTCATAATTTGTAAAGTCAAATTATACTTTATAGTGTCTAATGATATAAACAAATTTAAATAGAATTGATTTATAAAAACTGCCTATGAATAAACTATTTTAAAAAACCTATATATACATGTAATATTAAAAATAATAATATTATAATATAATGAAATATATCTATGTCTATATATATATATATATATAGATAGATAGATAGATAGATAGATAGATAGATAGATAGATAGATAGATAGATAGATAGATAGATAGATAGATAGATAGATAGATAGAGATATATATACATATAGATATATAATATATATATAATATAATAAAATATAATATAATTTTATTATATTATAAACATAATATAATAAAATATATCTATGTCTATATAAATATATATATCTATATCTATATGTCTATATATATATATATATATATATATATATATATATATATATATATATATATATATATATATATATATATATATATATATAATATTTTAAAATGAATGCATTCAATACCCAACAAAAGTCTAATCCAAGTTTCAGGAACAACAAATAATAACTTGACTTCTAGTTGATCATTTGGTATCAGAAGTGGCTTATATGAAAGGCACAGGCCTCTAGATTATGCTTATTTTACTAAAATAAATGATGATCATGACTTAATTTTTAAATATTTAATTAGGACCGCAAGGTCTGACTTTGGTAAGACAAAATACTTTTCACTTAACAGAAATAATGTATAGTATAGAATATAAAGTCATGGTTCAGTGGAAAAAGAATTAATATTGTTTGACTCCTATGAGCTTGGAGCATCCATACATCTCTTGCAATGACAAAGAAATCATTCTTGCAGGACTCTCAGAGTTCATCAAGATCCTTTGGATTTATCCTCAATGCCTCCTCCATCTTCTTACCCCAGACATGCTCAATAGTGTTTATATCTGGTGATTAGGCTGTCCAATCCTGGAGCATCTTAACCTTCTTTGCCTTTAGGAACTTTGATGTGAAGGCTGAAGTATGAGGAGCGCTATCCTGCTGAAGAATTTGCCCTCTCCTGTGGTTTGTGATGTAATATGCAGCACAAATGTCTTGATACCTCAGGTTGTTGATGTTGCCAACCACTCTGCAGATCTCTAACACACGCCCATACTGAATGTAACCCCAAACTATGATTTTTCCTTCACCAAACTTGACTGATTTCTGTGTGAATCTTGGGTCCATGTGGGTTCCAATAGGTCTTCTGCAGTGTTTGTGAAGATTGGGATGCAGTTCTACAGATGATTCATCTGAAAAATCTGCCTGCTGACATTTTTACAAATGATCAACTAGAACTCAAGTTATAATTTGTTGCTCTTACAACTGAGATCGGCAATATGTTTTTTGTTGGGTAGTGTACATCCTGTATGATAAAGATTCAAATACATTATCCAGATATTATTAACAAAAAATAGTTTGATTCAAACAAATAAATACAATATTAAATGAATAATGGGTGGTGTGGTGGCGCAGTGGGTAGCGCTGTCACCTCATAGCAAGAAGATCGCTGGTTCGAGCCTCGGCTGGAGCACTTCTATTCCCACACATACACTACGGGCAATTTAGCTTATCCAATTCACCTGTACCGCATGTCTTTGGACTGTGGGGGAAACCGGAGCAACCAACACGAACGTGGGGAGAACATGCAAACTCTACATCGAAGCGCCAACTGACCCAGTTGGGGCTCGAACCAGCGACATTGTTGCTGTGAGGCGTTACTGAAATTGTTTTTGTTAACATGATCTGAGTAAATCCATTTCATCCATTTTGTTTGTTATGAGAAGTGCAAGAATTGTTGAGTTATGTTAGGAAAAGAGCAGAGAATAAAACAGCAAAACACTCATGTTGAATGAGATGTTGATTTCATTCTAGTTATTTACAGGAATAAAATCACATTATTTTAATCTCAAATGTATTAAATAGCAGAAATTATCACACCACCGTTAGGTCCACCAGTTCTAGCTTCATGTGGTTCAAACAAGTTTGCAAGCCTGCGACAATTCAGGAAACTAGCTAGTTTTTTGAACAGTGCATCATTATGGTGGTTCCGAAGGGAGTTAGAACACTAACCATTTGTTTCATCAATAAGAGTACTGTGAGAGCTTTGAGATTAGCAAATGTATGTGTTTGTCATTGTAAACATGTGACATTATTTCTTCTGTAAAGCATGAAGGATTTAAAAAAACATTTTTGAAGAACTCTGGTTACTGAACACTTTCGGTTCCCATGTTTCATTGTTTATTCCAGTCGATGGGAACCGAAACTGTTTTGTTGTCTATATTCCTCAGAATATCTGCTGTTTGGAAGTGAATTAAGTTAACTAAATGGATTTGTTGGTGTTTCAACAGGATCAAAAGATCCAAGTTACTGTGATGAGTCAAAGACTGAAGTACTTGCTGGTAAGGCTCTTCTGGAATGTGGTGTAGTAGAGTAGTAGTAGTTGGCAGTCAATTCAAAGAGCAGACCATAGATAAGTAAATTTCCCTCAGGTAAATATTTTTTAGGATCGATTAGCAGCCTCATTAAAAGAAACTAAATTTAGAGCTACAGTAAGTTTTACATTACCACAAAATAATTACATAAAAATATTAGATTATATATTGTTTAAAGTTTATTTATAGTTTTGTGCAAAAAATATGAGGTGAGTTATTGTTCAATGTCTGGTGCACATGACATCCTTTTGCCCAGGATTTTGCCATTTAAGACAATTTTGTGTGATAGTTAAATATTTCTATTGGCTTTCTAAAATCTCTTAGAAATCACACAATCATACAATCTCTCATTATAGCATCCTAGATATTCAGAAAATCATACAACGCCTGATTGTTTTGACTGACATACATAAACGTTTGCACTACATTTAATGTCACTGAAGAGAATAATCTGGTGCTAAGAAGGTTTAACTGAGCACTGTAAATAACTTATTTAATTAGCAGGCCAAGACTGACAGGTTCAGTGATGAGTGTCTCTAACCCATAACAACTAACAGAGTCTTGACTGGCTGGTTGTTAGCAAAATCACCAGCAACTCTGATGAGTCTGCAGACCCTGATTCACAGTAGCACAATAGCATTAACATGCACTATATGGACATTTAACAGCAGTGTCATAAACACCCAGCAGATGTTACACAGTGGGACAGCAGAGTCATAGAGTTTAATCCAGACCACTATAATCCCATTAGGACTCTAATCTTTCACAAAAAAAGTCTTCCTCTTTCTAAATGTAGTAACGAAAGATATATTTACTGTATTTGTACTTCACAAGGACCCAATTGGATGGGTAAAGATTTCATTTAGAGACAGCTATAGGCCCACACAGATATTTCTTATTACTTTTTATTAACTTTATTTACTTTTTATTTAATTATTTACATTTCTCTACAGGGTTATATCACAGCAAAACATAGATTCTTGAAAGTACTTAAACTTAAAGTTGATGATGTTATTTCAACAATTGTGCTGTTCTGCTTTCAGAAACTGAACAAAACAAACAAACAAACAAAAATATTAATTAAAATATTATATTTTAAATCGTGCACAAGAACTGTGACACACAATGCAATTTGATCAATATTTCAGGGACCGTATTTAAATATTACCAGTATTGAATTCAATGAATTGTATTAAAGTTCTTTAAACATGACTGTTTTTCATTACTAGGATATTTTTAACTTAAATATTACGTATAAGTGAAATGTACAGTAGTACAGTAAGGACTTTCATAGCACTAAATATGAAATTACAAAGATTCTTCATTTAAAAATAAAGGTGCTTTAAAAAGTCCTTTAAAGTCCTTGAATTTGCTGTTCATGATAGAGTTTAAACCCTGTCTATACATATGCACTCACCGGCCACTTTATTAGGTACACCTGCCGAGCTTCAGAATGGGGAAGAAAGGTGATTTAGGTGACTTTGAACATGGCATGGTTGTTGGTGCCAGACGGGCTGGTCTGAGTATTTCAGAAACTGCAGCGAATGGTCAGAAAAAGAGAAAATATCCACTGAGCGGCAGTCCTGTGGACGCAAATGACTTGTTGATGCCAGAGTCAGAGGAGAATAACCAGACTGGTTTGAGCTGATAGAAAAACAACAGTAACTTGAGGCGGATAGGCTACAGCAGCAGAAGACCACACCGGGTGCCACTCCTGTTAGCTAAGAACAGGAAACTGAGGCTACAACTGACAAAAATTCACACCAAAATTAGACAATAGTACATTTAAAACGTTGCCTGATCTGATGAGTCTCGATTTCTACTGCGACATTCGGATGGTAGGGTCAGAATTTGGTGTCAACAACATAAAAGCATGGATTCATCCTGCCTTGTATCAACGGTTCAGGCTGATGGTGGTGGTGGTGTATTGTTGCTGACCAAGTTCATCCCTTTATGACCACAGTTTACCCATCTTCTGATGGCTATTTCTAGCAGGAAAATACACCATGTCATAAATAAAGACTCGTCATAAAGAATCATCTCATACTTGTTTCTTGAACATGAAAATGAGTTCACTGTACTGAAATGGCCTCCACAGTCACCCGAGCTCAATACATTAGAGCACCTTTGGGATGTGGTGGAATGGGAGACTTGCATCATGGATGTACAGCCAACAAATCAGCACCAACTGCGTATTGCTATCATGTCAATATGGATCAAAATCTCTGAGGAATATTTCCAGTACCTTGTTGAATCTATGCCACCAATGATTAAGGCAGTTCTGAAGGCAAAAGGGGGTAGAACCTGGTACTACTAATGTGTACCTAATAAAGTGGCCGGTGAATTTGTTAATTCAGTTTTTATATTATTTCAGTAATAATATTGAATAATATACAATTTTTTTGTTTAACATATTTACAATACAGTTTAAAAAGTAATATTTCTTTCATTTATTAGATATATTACATAAGAAACTTGCCTAGTTTATCAAACAAGTGGTTATTGCATTGTAAACCTTAAATAAATGTTACAAATTTTATTTGATATTTTAGGTTTTTAGTTACTATACTTCCAATATCTTGTTTTTTATTAAAAACATTTTGCACAGAAATAGCCAAAAATGTCAGCATTACAGGTGAATTGGGTAGGCTAAATTGTCCGTAGTGTATGAGTGTGTGTGTGAATGTGTGTGTAGATGTTTCCCAGAGATGGGTTGCGGCTGGAAGGGCATCCGCTGTGTAAAAACTTGCTGGATAAGTTGGCGGTTCATTCCGCTGTGGCGACCCCAGATTAATAAAGGGACTAAGCCGACAAGAAAATGAATGAATGAATGATATGCATTCTTATTAGCTCTGCTTTGGCTTTACTGAATGTATCATATTTCTTGTCATGTCAACCATTTATGTGCATAAACATGTATCAAGAGCTGTACACTGATAATATCTGTTTTTGATCAATTAGCCAGTGATGTGCAGAATTAGTTTTATTTGTTATACCAATTATTGTTAAATCTCTAATAAAATGTATCTAATGAAGTGTATGCATGCACAAAATAAGATTTATTCAGAAAAGAAAACAAACTCGGCAAATTGATAAATAATTATTCAAAATTAATGCAATATATATATAAAGAATTCAGTAATAAATATTATTTATAAGTGTTTTTTTTTTAAAAAAGAACAAAAAATAATATCGAAGACTTGTGTTTCTTCTCATGCTCTTCATAGTAAGTAAATCATATAGACATACAGTACACACACACTCACCATCTTGCCATATAATCACAATATTGTGTTATAGAGTGTTTTTTCAAAAAAGATCAGATGAAATTGCGCTAATAATAATTCAATGGTGCAGAGCTCTGATCATTTGTCTAGGACGTAGAAGTAAATTAATTGTTTTTATAATGTCCTTGTGTTACAGATGGAAAGACTACTTCTACAACGTGTTTCGATAGTGGCCTGGATGATCTCAGCTGTTCCTCCGCCACGCACAATAGCTGTAAGTCTGTGTGTGTATGTATGTGTGTGTGTGTGCGAGAGTATTTTTGCACTACACATTCAAAGTATGCCCAATGGAAGAGGAAAGAGTAAAGGTCATGTTGCTGTAGATTGGTGCATGCATGTCCAACCCTTTGCATGCGCTTTCTTGGTTATCCCTGTAAGTGTTTTGTGTTTGTTTCTGCTTGTGTTTCTACATAAAAACTAAGCAAAATGGAATTAAAGGGGGAGTAAATGCAATGTTCTTGTTTGAATCAGAACACTAAGAGCACGTGGTGCAGCTGGAGATAATGTTAAATTTAGTTATGAAGGGGGGGTGGATTCAGTGTGTGTACGTGTGTGTACGTGTGTGTGTGACATTGAATTCCAAGAGCAGAGGGTGTTTGTACTGCCGCCACACTCCCAATTCACTTTCTCAGTCGGTCTGGAAGAGAGTGGTCTGATAGTAAGAATAAGACTGTCGGTTTGCTGTACTCTTGTCTTCCTCAGGCCGTCTCTTCGAAATGCAGCATTCGGCACCTGTGGACCCCACAAAGATGGGGGTTGGAAGGGCTATTGCTGTCCTCACCTCTGGAGGAGATGCACAGGGTGAGGATGTGTGTATTTCTGCTAACCCTGACTAACCCTTTGGATGTAGAATAAGATTGCTGACTTGTTTGGGGTCAAAATTTAAACCACAAACTAAGAATGAATCTAACAACTTGGTGCTTTAAAACATTTATACAACAAAACATATTTAAACATGTTATTTAGTTTTTTATGAGCTTATTAGTCCATATTTAATACAAAATATCTGTTAATTAACAGTTTCTTTTAAATTGTGATTCATGGGTGTTTTTATTGATATAATATGTTAAATTATTTTTTGATATTTGCATATTAGATATGTCGCTTGGGTAAGTGCATACATTTTTTGGAAACGGTTTCATAACCTTAGGAGTTACCCCTAGAATAAAAGCAGTTTTGACCATATTTGGAAGGGTCATGAATATTAATGATGCTCCACATGTCAGTGCCTGCTTTCACACACACACACAAACACAAACTCAAAATAATTATACCTTATTTGTCGAAATATATTTGAACAAACTTGTGTAGATGTCAAAGGGAAATTGTTTTAACTGATGTGGAAAAAAGGATCAGGTTTAGAGTGAATGAGCTATCTTTCCATAAGAGCTTCTGAGTTATGTGCTGTGGATGAAATATATAGACTAAATTAGAATTATACGTAGAGATGCATTTAGAGCTGTATTTTGTGTGTTTAATGTTTAGAACATGCAAACTCCACACAGAAATGCCAACTGACCCAGCCGAGGCTGGAACCAGCGACCTTCTTGCTGTGAGGCGAACGTGCTACCCACTGCGCCATAGTGCAGCCCTTGCTCAAACATATTCAGCAAATTTCATATTGTACATGTTAAACTCAAAAAAGTACATTTAAACCAATTTTATGGCACTTACTAAATGCATAACCCATATACCCCATATTTTCCATTCTGATGAGCAGTAAACAGATGAAACACATGGCTGTGTGAAAAAAAAAGATCATTGTTATAATCTTACTAAGAAACTTTGTGGTCAGTCAATCGCAGCCTGAGGCAAGCATATTAACAAATCCATGTGCACTCAGTATTTTGTTCTAATTGGCTTTTTTATCACTGGGATTTTATACTCACAGGATTTACATGAAAACAAGGAAGCAATAGTGTTTGAGGCTCACAGTATGGCCATTTCCATGAGTTCTCATTATTCAACCATCCCAGCGCATATACAGATTTTCTTCCTTTAGGTTACAAATTCTATACAGAAACTTTTGATGTTACCAATCGTAATAGTAATCCAAATAGTAATCCTTTAGTTTAACAAAGTGACTTTTATTGACAATTGTAGTATTTTAAATCAATATATTGTATAACAAATGACATCTATGGAAATTAAGGGTGTACTCACACTATGTTTTCTGAACCGTGCCCAGGCCCGTTTCCCGGATTGTTTGAGAAGTGTGGGTGCTCTAAATCAGGCTCAGGCATGGTTCAGTTGGCTGGCCCTGGCCCGGTTGGAAGAGGTGTGCCAGAGCGCAGTTCTCTTGGGCTCAGACGCGGTATGCTTGTAGCGTGAGTGCAAAGCATGCCTGAGCCCGAAACTGAAGACGAGACCAGAGGTGACATTTACGGGATTGTTTCATATGGATTTATTAATAATTTTTATTTTTCAATGAACGCAAACTGTCGTAGTTCATTAAAGATGCAAACCCCTCACTGCACGACAGCTGCACCTTTAGCAAACCTCCTAATTCCTGCAGCGAGGACTTTATGATTGTTAATGAGCATCAAAAGTGGCTGACCTGTTTGGTGAAATATTTGACTGCGTGTCACTGCATCCCAAACAACTAAAACGATATAACGATATAAAGAAATCTTCACTGTGCTGAGCGAGAGCGCTTACTAAACAGCGCATCATCGATGACGTAAAAGTGCTCAACCCCAAATGTAAGTGAGTGCGGGCTGTCGAAGGAGACAGGAGGAGGGACAATCGTGCTTCGGCCCGGTTCAAGGCAACAGTACTTAGTGTGAGTACGCCCTAATTTGTGGGAAAAAACAGGGCTGTTTTCTACTGGCAGCTCATTTTACTTCGTTGATTCAAAGCACTAAAAAGTTATTAAAAAGTCTCTTTTCAACATCAAACAAACATTGTTGGAGTAGAGATCAAGGGTTCCATAATACAATTTAAAGTCAGAAGTAACTGTTAATTAACCTATATATTTCATACTGTGTACTGTATCTTACCATTCAAAATTATTAAATGTTCAGTATTATTTTTTATGTTCAGCAAGGCTCCATTTATTTGATATATATATATATATATATATATATATATATATATATATATATATATATATATATATAAACTGATTTTCTGGGTGTATATATATATATATATATATATATATATATATATATATATATATAAATATAAACTGATTTTGATGGGTTTTCTGCATCATTTGGGATCACATGATAACAAACCATGATGGTTTCCAGTTTTGGGAGAACCATACCTTTAAATTAGTGTTTTGCTTGTGCACATTAAGAGAAACATCCATTTTTTCATATAAACTCCAAAGTATTCTTTATGTCATATGTACATTTGATATACTATTCCTAATATACAATATACTTAAATGCTACACTTATATTTTCATTTGCAAACTCAGTGATATGCAGCTTATTTCAGTTTTGCATTAAAATGCAAGGTATTAAGTCTCGTGTGTGATAGATGATGATTTGAAGCGGTTGTGTTGGCTCCTTGATTACCTGATTGAACCTCCACCTCCTCATTTACTATAGCCGCCCCGTTGAATGAGCAACAGGGATCATATATCAGAGAGGTCACGAGGGGTGCTAAAGCTTTCACACTGACCTTTTATCCAACCTTTAGCTGTAGGAAAAAGAAGCAACCTTTAACCTTATCTTGTACCAGCTGGAGAATAAGTCAAATAACTGTGTAATGTCAACTAGTCCTATAAGAACCTTAACTATGGGGGTGGCATCATTCCCTCTCCCCTTCGCTCAATTCCCGCCCATGATCTCTCTTGTCTCTCTCTCTGTCTGGGGGGTGTTATATTTAGCCGCTGACCTTTGGGGAAATGTGGTTGCTTTAGAGAGCTGGGCAATGAAGCTTGCCTGTTGTCCTCTCTGCTTCAATCTTAAATGAAACTCAAGCCACTTAGATTGCCCTTTTCAATGGGACTTAACCACCA
This sequence comes from Danio rerio, assembly GCF_052040795.2. Lineage (NCBI taxonomy): Eukaryota > Metazoa > Chordata > Actinopteri > Cypriniformes > Danionidae > Danio > Danio rerio. The sequence continues at coordinate 41,934,737 of NC_141026.1, read as the reverse complement.
CGTGTGTGTTAGTGGGACTAGATGGGGTTGGGGAATGAAACCAAAAACACTTTCCCTTTAATTAGTAGTTTGTGTAGCTGGATGTGTGTCACCAAATCCTAATTAAATGCAATGCTTGTGACAAATTAAAGACACAAACATAAGGCCTCTGGTATATAAATGTGTAAAATGTGTGTGCGATTCATTATTTATTAAATCTCAGGTATGAATGCTGCTGTTCGAGCCACGGTGAGAGTTGGGATCTACACTGGTGCAAAGGTTTATTTCGTGCATGAGGTTTGTGCATCTAAACAAACACACACACACACACACACACACACACACACACACACAAAATAAAGGAATAAAATTGAAAGACTGGCTTTCGCTGCACAGAAAAAGAAAAATTTTTAAATTCACTCTCTGATTCAATCAGATCTTAGTAAATTCTAAACCTACTCAGGGTTCTATTTTAACAATCTAGGTACAAAGTCTAAAGCGCATGGCGCAAAAGCATCAAGAGCGTGTCTGAATCCACTTTTGCTATTTTAAGGATGGAAAAATACGGTTTGTGCCATGGTGCATGGTGCACAGGGTTGTGCTTATTCTCTTAATGAGTTTTAAACATAAAGTGCATTAAACCAATCAGAGTCTTGTCTTGTTCTCTTTAAGAGTCAGTTGCATCATGCCATGGTGCATTTGCTATTTACATGGCGGACATTGTAAGTGGAAAAACTGAACACTTTAGCAAGAAAACAGTTAAACAGACCATCTACAGCGCAAGAAAAAAGAATGAGCCTCCTCCAATCGACCTTTTTACTTTCTTTTTACTTTTACTCTTTACTCTTTTACTTTCATGGATAAGGAAACGGTATTGTACACACTCCACTGAAGACATCCATTAGCCTAGATATTTAATTTAGTTTGTTAAGCGTTTGTTTCAAAACTATTTCTAAATTCAGTTCTAATTTTCAGTAAACGAATAAATGAACAATAATAACAAAGTTAAATCCAAACACATGTCCTATTCTTATGCTTCATATGGTGATGCATGTCTCCAAAACCTGACAGGTGGACAAATCTAAACTAGTTTTTATTAAAACAAATATAAATATGCATATAATAAATAATACTAATAATAATCACGTTATACAAATGCAAATTCTCATGATTAAACTGAAAAAAAGTCCCCCGGGATGAGGCATGGAGGCAGTGTTTTTTTATATTTATGTAGAAAATTTTAAAAAATATCTTAATCCTTTAATTTTTTCGGTATGATAATTGTGTATTGCTGTACATCCTGTGTGTATTAAGCAATGTGTAAGTGTTTGGACTTGCATAGGCGCATAATTAACGCACTCTGCGCTGAACTTTAGACCAGCTTCTAGTTGGTTAATGGCACAGTCTATTTCAGTTGCTCTAAATAGCATGTGGCAACAATGCCTTAACACACATCCTTTATAGACCGGAGCACTCATGAGTCCACAAAGTGGTGCAAATAGATTTGCAATTTAAACAACATGGTGCAAAACATGAAAATTAGGGTTGCGCTGGTCTGAAAATAGAAACAAATCACCCCATACACGTCTTGCGCCTTATTGCGCCGGGTGTATGATAGGGCTCTCAGTCTTATACAAAGTGTATGCATTATGTAATGTGTGTGGGTGTTTGTTCAATTATAATATTTAAATCTTTGTGTGTGTCTAGGGCTATCAGGGCCTGGTTGATGGCGGAGATAATATCCGACAAGCCACTTGGGAGAGCGTGTCAATGATGCTGCAGCTGGTAAGCTTTCTCACTCACTTAGTCCCTGATTGTTTTACTTGCCAATTACTCTGGCATATGTTTTATGTGGCTGATGTCCATCCAGCCACAGCACAGCACTGGAAAACACCCATGCACTCTCTCATTCACACACACACTCATACACTACAGCCAATTTTTTACCCATTTGTCCTTGGACTTTACTTTAAAAAATTTGTAAACTTTAAAAAAATGTCAAAAAATTATGTTACAACAGGTTTACTTACTTCTTTAAGCCTTTTGTTTGGTTCAAATCACTAGTGTTTCGTTATATATTTGTGGATGTTTTTGACTTCCATTATAATGACATTATACTAAAATTTTTACTTAAAATTTAATTTGCCCTGTGCATTTTTTTTTTTTTGAAAAAATTAAATGCATTTTATAAAAATATGTGTGAAAATAAGATTTGTCACCAAAAATTATTTTCCTTGCTGAAACAGAAATTTGTGGCCAAACAAAGACTCAAAATCATGCCAGAGTGTATGAAAATATCCCCAACAGCATACAACCCAGCAGGCCTCACAAGGCATCATTAACGTTATAAGACGTTAATTTTAGGTTGTGATGTCAGGTGACTAAAATTCAATGTCTAGCCAGCATCTAAGGACAACATTATTTTGACGTCCAATAATGACGTCAAATTGCGTTGATATTTGGTAGATTTTAGGTTGTGTTGGAAAGTGACCAAAATCCAAAGTCTGATAGATGTCATAGTGGTAACGTTCACACAACGTCAAGGTGTAGCATGATTAGACGTTGATATTTGGTTGATTTAGGTTGGACATTGGACATTGACATGGGCCTGACAATGGGTTCTGACATCAACCCGATTTACATTTGCAATGATGTAGCCAAAACCACAAAGTTTTTCCTATTTTTTTTTATTTAATGTTTCACATTCGCATAACATTTTTAAAACATCCATATTTACACACCCAAAAAAGAAAAAAATGCTCTATTATGCATGCCATGCGAGTTATTGGCGGGTCACCTTGTTAGCAAACAGTACCTGTAAGGAAATGATGACATTCAGGTGGCTCAGAGATGGTGTGTTTGTAGACTTTGCTGTGTGTGCAAGATATATCTCTGATGTTGGGTGTAATATGAAGTAAATTCATACTTTGTTGATGAAGGGTTAAAAAATGTGGGGTTAGCACTTGATTTCTGTTGAGAAAACCTGAAGAAATTAAGTTGACTTATTAGTTTTTGCAAATTTAAGTAGATTGAACATAAAACAATTAAGTTGTACCAAATAAACTTCAAGAATTGTGTTGTTTTAGCTTATTTTAAATAAGCAAACAGCAATCCTCATTTCTTGAGTGTGTGGCAACCATTGTATAAGTGTAAAGGTTGTTATTATTTTTATTTATTTATTTATTTATTTTTAACATGTAAAATAAACATTTTATTGACCATTTTGAGGGATGTAAGCAAAAACTATGGTCCCAACATATTTCCTGTTTTACATTTTTAATTTCTATACCTTTCAAGAATCCAAAAAGAGCCACATATTGATAAATAATGTTATGATAACATTAAGTTATGATTGAATTGCCTCTTGTTACAGTTATGAAATAGATTAACACAAGCAGGAAATGTTCATGGGCCAATGACAAGACCACATTGAAATGGTCCGCAACAATTCAACAGCACAAAAAAAAAGAAGCCACAAACACACACACACACACACACACACACACACACACACACACACACACACACACACACACACACACACACACTCTAATGCCTACATTAACAAGTGCTCTGATGAATAATATGAGCCACAAACAAATGACATCATGACAGTGTGGAAAGAATGAGACAAAACCTTAATAAACCAAAATGTGACCTGTGGTTTAGAGGAGTGGTTACATTGGTCTAATTGGCATCTTACATATTATAAAAACCAAGATTCATCTCAGCCACATTATCCATTCACCACACTTACCAACACCTCAAGTGATTTTTATATTTAGCAATTGTACTGAAGTGTCTGTACGTCTTTTTTTAAATATCGTCAGGGTGGCACAGTCATTGGCAGTGCCCGCTGTCAGGACTTCCGCACTAAAGAGGGTCGAGCTAAAGCCGCTTGTAACCTGGTGAAGCTGGGCATCACTAATCTGTGTGTGATCGGTGGAGATGGCAGTCTGACCGGTGCCAATGAGTTCCGCAATGAGTGGAGTGAACTGCTCCAGATCTTGCAGAAAACAGGTATATCCTTTAAGGGCAGGACTTGAATTGATAAGAATTTATTTACTGAAATTATAGTATTTAATTCATTTATTTATTCATTTTCTTTTCTACTTATGAATCAGGGCAGAATGAACCGCCAACTTATCCAGCATATGTTTTACGCCGTCGATCAGTGGGAAAATATTTAATTTAATTTAATTTAATTTAATTTAATTTAATTTAATTTAATTTAATTTAATTTAATTTAATTTAATTTTATTTTTTTTATTTTATTTTATTTTATTTTATTTTATTTTATTTTATTTTATTTTATTTAATTTAATGCTTAATCTGGTTCTAAATACTAGAACTATAAAATATATATAGGATTTTATTTCATTGATAAGAAGCTAATTAAAGGAAATAAAAATATATATAGAAAAGGGGGCGGAGCTTAGATCTGAAGTCATCAATCAAATTTTGACAGGAGGATCATAAATTCTCCCCCACATTTTTTGGTTTATTTCAGCTTTTTTTTTTAATTACAAGTGTTTTACTCCTAACACATAACTATAAATTGCTTATCTGGAGAAACAGAAATTAGAATGCTGCTGTGCTTATTCCCATTTCAAAGTCCAACATTCATTCCCCAAAAATTTTAAACATCCGGGTTCAAACCGTATTAAATGAATTATTTTAGTTATAAAAATGCTATTCAAAAATCAGTTTAAATTCTGATATATTTAATTCTCAAAATTTTACTTAACATTATTAGAACATTCCATCCACATTAAATTAATGGTCTAAGAAAGTTATACATTTACATTTAGTCATTTAGCAGACGCTTTTATCCAAAGCAACTTACAAATGAAGTTATAGATGAAACTATTTTTTTTTACCATTTTTTATTTATTTAAACTATTTTGTTGCAATTTCCCAATGATTATTCTGCTTTTACAGAATTTGTATTAAAAATATGGTCTTGATGTGTTTAAAAGACTTTTATTACCAGAACTCTGTGCATTCAAAAGACTTTTAAATCATTGATTACTCAATGTTTATATGAACATATCATGTCATATTGTATCGTATCCTATCGTATTGTATCATATATTATATCGTATCATATCATATCATTATATCAAATCATATCATGTCATGTTATATTATAAAATATTGTATCATATATCATATCATAACGAATATTATAACATGTCAAATCATATCATAACATAACATCATATATCATATCAACATATACAATATCATATCATATCATATCATATAACATATATCATATCATAACATATCATATATCATATGATATCATATATCATATCAACATATATAATATATATCATATCATATATCATATCATAACATATATCATATCATATATTATATCATATCATATAATCTGAAACTAGAAACTTGTAAATTTCACTACAAACCTCTCTTATAAACTGTAGATATCATATCAACACTAGTAGTAGTGTATATGGTAATCTTTGAGAATATATATTTTTCTATTTGTAATATATTTTCCAAATAATTAGGGCAAAAATAAACCCATCCGTCTGTGCTGCTCACAGGAAAGATCACAGCAGAGGAGGCCAAATGTTCATCTCATCTAAACATCGTCGGGATGGTTGGATCCATAGACAACGATTTCTGTGGCACGGACATGACAATCGGCACAGATTCAGCTCTGCACAGGATCATGGAGGTAGTGGACGCCATCACTACAACAGCTCAGAGGTACAAACAAACACACACATGCAAATACATACTGTATTTTGGGGCTGAAAACACATTGATCTGTCTGTTCTTATCTCTACATTGCAGTCATCAAAGAGCCTTCATTCTGGAAGTGATGGGGAGGCATTGTGGGTATGTTGTTGTGTGGATGTGTGAATGTGTCATCCTGTTATTGCATGTTTCTATTATCTGTTGTTCAGCAGAAGTCCATATTCCAATCAGTGCTTTGCAATTTGACTTGATTATTGATTGTAAACCAGTTGCAGTAGAATAATAATATGCAAGGTAGCCATCATGTTAGTTATAGAATTATTTATTTAAATACTTTTATTTTTATATATTGATATATTAATTGAATAAATGTTAGCAAAGCTGCATTTATGAAAAAAAAACATTTAAAAAATAAATAAATAAATAAAATAAAAATAAAAATATTTTTAAATGTTGATTTTACTATTCTATTGTTACTTTAAACAGCTGCTTTAACATCACATCATACACTGGTAATGTACACTACCTGACAAAAGTATTGTCGTTGATCCCAGTTGTAAGAGCAACAAATAATAACTTGACTTCTAGTTGATCATTTGGAAAAGTGGCAGAAGGTAGATTTTTCAGATGAATCATCTTTTGAACTGCATCCCAATCTTCACAAACACTGCAGAAGACCTATTGGAACCCACATGGACCCAAGATTCACACAGAAATCAGTCAAGTTTGTTGATGGAAAAATCATGTTTTGGGGTTACATTCAGTATGGGCGTGTGCGAGAGATCTGCAGAGTGGATGGCAACATCAACAGCCTGAGGTATCAAGAAATTTGTGCTGCACATTACATCACAAACCACAGGAGAGGGCAAATTCTTCAGCAGGAAAGTGCTCCTTCTCATACTTCAGTCTCCAAAAAAAGTCAAAGTTCATCAAAGTTCCTGAAAGCAAAAAAGGTCAAGGTGCTCCAGGATTGGCCAGCCCAGTCACCAGACATGAACATTATTGAGCATATCTGGGGTAAGATGATGGAGGAGGCATTGAAGATGAATCCACAGAATCTTGATGAACTCTGGGAGTCCTGCAAGAACGCTTTCTTTGCCATTCCATATGACTTTATTAATAAGTTATTTGAGTCATTGCAGAGATGTATGGATGGCATGATCATATTTTATTTTGGCAAAATAAGCGTAATCTAGAGGCCTTTGCTTGGATTAGGCGACAAGACTTTTGTGAGGGAGTGTAGTTTTTATTTAAGTTTTATTTAAAATTAAGTATATAAAATTAAAGAAAGCAATCCTGAGAAATGCTTATTCGGCAAAAAATGTAAAAATATAATTTTTAAACGTTTAAGCAGTTTTATTTTTTTAATTAAGTGCTGTAACAATTTTTTTAAATCTATGAAAACAAGCACAATGTTCTATAGTACTTTAAAGGAAAGTCTCTGATAAATGCAACGAAATTACGTCTTTAAATGCAAATCAGACTGTACTGTATTCAAAAGAGGGAGGAGCTTTAAAGGAGTTGCTTCAAATGCCTCTGTTAAAACTAAAATTGGCAAAATGTCTTAGTGGCTGACATAATCTTAAGCAGGTACGGTGCCAAAACTCTAAATGGCTGCTTCTTACTCAGGGCTGTTTATGCTAATGAGTGAGAGATCATTACTAATGGGCGGGGCTTTTCCCCTCTGATGCCATGTATGAAGGGAGAATGTCAATCAAAGTCTTTCTGCAGACTGTTTATATCAAGTGTTATTATTAAAAATAATGTTTACCTTTAGAGGCTGGCTATTTTCACACACTTTTGCCACACAACTAACTAGGTGTGTAAATGCCTTATAAAAGTGATTTTTGCATAAAAGGTCACTTTAAAATTTTTACTTTGTTGCATTGTGTTTACGGGTTATAATTACTGGATAATGTCTTTGCGGTAGTTTTTTTTTCAATGTATAATAATCCTGGTTAGCATAATCCAGTGTTTATTTTCACTCTTTTAAGAGTGTATGCAAATGTTTACATGTGTTTACAGGTATTTGGCCTTAGTCACTGCCCTTTCATGTGGTGCTGACTGGGTATTTATCCCCGAAATGCCCCCAGATGAAGGATGGGAGGACCATCTGTGCAGGAGACTCACTTACGTAACATCTACACACATTACATCAACCTTATTTATCACCATAATCAACATTATGATCTGTCTGATATAATTATTCTCTCCATTGTCCAGCAAAGAAGCATTGGCAATCGTTTGAATGTCATCATTGTGGCCGAAGGAGCTTTGGATCGACACGGCAAACCCATCACCTGTGACATTATCAAGAACGTGAGATGCAAAAAAAAGGCTGTAATGATTAGTTTTATTCACAGAATCTTAGTGTGCTATTTGTGTTTGTTTAGCTGGTGACTAAGAAGCTTGGTTTTGACACTCGGGCCACTATTTTGGGCCACGTGCAGAGAGGAGGAACACCTTCAGCCTTCGACAGAATATTGGTATGATGTGAATTTTTATTTTTTTGTATTTTTTGTTTATTTGATGAATCTGTAATATGGTTTCAGTAACATCTTCCACTCGCTGTCTCTGTTTTGTTGGATCAGATCACAAGAGTGATACATTAGCTTTTAGATTTTCTATTTAAATGTCTCACTTTTGACCACTTTCTAATGAGGGAAGGGTCAATGGGCGGCTGTATGTACTGTATACAATTTTAGATGTAAACGGCTCTGTGTTGTTCTCAGGGCAGCAGGATGGGTGTGGAGGCTGTGATGGCGCTCCTGGAAGCCACTCCTGACACCCCTGCCTGTGTGGTCAGTCTGTCTGGAAACATGGCTGTTCGTCTGCCCCTCATGGAGTGTGTGCAAGTGGTGAGGAGACACATACAGTTGAAGTCAAAAATATTAGCCTCCCTGTGAATTTATTTCTTTTTCAAATATTTCCAAATGATGTTTAACAGAACACAGAATTTTTCACAGCATTTCTTATAATATTTTTTCTTCTGGAGAAAGTCTTATTTGTTTTATTTCAGCTAGAATAAAAGCAGTTTTTAATTTTTTAAATAAATTTTAAGGTGTTCAACTAAGTCTTTCAATATCTTTAACCTTCTTAAGCAATATTTTGCTTTGCTTGTCTACAGAACAAACCACTGTTATTTAATGACATACCTAATTACTCTAACTTGCCTAATTAACCTAGTTAAACCTTTAAATATCCCTTTAAGCTGAATACTAGTATCTTGAAAAATATCAAGTAAAATTATATGTGCTGTCATCATGGCAACAATAAAAATAAATCTGTTATTAGAAATGAGTTAATAAATCTATTTTGTTTAGAAAAGTGTTGAATGTGATCTTCTTTCTGTTTAACGGAAATTATGGAAAAGTATGCGGGGGGCTAATAAAGATTTGAACTATACACACACAGCTTTACTCTGCTGCAGAACTGTTTTACATTTTGACATGTTTTGATGTGGTAATCTCAATCAAATTCAACACAAATAAAATGTCCTGCTTGCCAATTAAGAAAAGTATATGAAAGTATTGTTTTTTTATTTGTGTAATAATTTTTTTATATTGTATAATACTGTGTTTATAATGAATACACATACATTCCTCTGTAGTTACATTAGTCAATGCATTAAGTACCAGTAATTTATGTGGTACAGTATTGTTAAACAATTATTAATAAGCTTGCAAATAAAATTCAGTAAAAAAAAAAATCCTTATTTCCTTTCACTTTTTCTTGTTCACTCATTTTTTAAAAACATCAGCTGCACTGACCTAAAAGTATTTGTCAATAATATAAAAAAACATTTAGTTGGGTTAACATAAGATTATTAGTTTTCTGGAGAGGTCAACCACTCTGTAACAAAACAGTTGTGCCAACTTAACATTTTTTGTCTCCAGAACTGGAATGAACCTGCAGTTGAGTGAACAGCAACAACAAAAAAATTCTTATTTCCTTTAGTTTTTGTTCCTGTGAACTCGACATTTTTTCCACCTTTAATTGATATGACAGTAGAGAGTATAGACAGGAAAGAGTGGGGAGACAGGGGAAGGATCGGCATAGGATCTGAGGCAAGAATTGAACTCGGGTTGTCATAAACACCAGAGTGCCATGTGTCGACGCACTAACCACTACACCATAAATGCTGACTTGTACTTAACTTTTGAAAACAGACCTAAAATGTCTGAAATTGAGTAAACAAAAAAACTTAATACATTATCAGAACAAACAATTCAATTGAAAAAACAAGAAGGCATGCTTCACATGTGAATACAAAGCGTTTTTTCCGGTTTGTCCTGCCATGTTTTGATCCTTGTCTTGTTTACTGTTATTAGTGTTTTGCCTTCTGTCCTGTTTCTAATTCTGTGTCTAATAATTGTTTTGTCAACGTTTGTCTTTGTTTTAGTTTTCTCAATTGTTTATTTGTTCTGATGATGTGTTATTTCTTAGTACGAATTTCCAAATGAGTTTTTTTGTTCACTCAACTTCAGACATTTTAGGTCAGTACAACCAACTAATGTTTTCAAAAGTTCACATTAGTGCCAATAGTGTAGTAGTTAGTGCGTCAACACATGGCACTTTGCTGTTCATGGCGACCTAAGTTTGATTCCCACCTCGAGATCCTATGCCGAACCTTCCCCTCTCTTCTCTCCCCAAACTTTCTTGTCTATACTCTCTACTGTCCTATCAATTTAAGGTAAAACGAAATGTTGAGAACATGAGAATAAACCAAAGAAAATAAGGATTATGTTTTTTTTTCTTGCTCAACTTCAGGCATTCCAGTTCTGCAGACAAAAATATTAAGTTGGCACAACTTAAAAAGTTTTGTTACAGAGTAGTTGACCTCTCCAGAAAACTAATAATCTAATGTTACCCAGCTAAATGTTTTTGTATTACTGACAAAACGTTTTTAGGTCAGTGCAGCTGATATTTTCAAAAGTTGAGTGAACAAGAAAAAGTGAAAGGAAATAAGGATCATGTTTTTTTTTTTTTTAATTTACAGCTGTTTGTTAATTGACGTTGGCTTGGTTATATTAAATAATATTGGTGAATACATTGCTGATATTAAAAGTTTGAATTGGTTATTGTTGAAAGGATTTTTAATGAAGATTAATAAATGTTTTTTGTTAAAAGTAAAAAGTATTTTACATGTTGACCTAAAAGTGTACTTTTATGAAAATATTAATAAAGTTAAAATGTTTTAATTTAATATTCATTTTAAATTAAAACATCTTTTGCTGACAAAGCATGCACTCATATAATAAAAATGAGAGTAAAAAACAATGTTGTGAAGTTTTATTACAATTAAAAATAACTAGTATCCCTAAAATAGCTTCCCATCTTACCCTGTTGGACATTTTATTGTATTTTTGCGGTACACTGTTGCCAGCAATTTACCGCAACTGTCTCTTTACAGTACCTTACCTGTAAATGTGTTTTACAGTAGCAGAGCCCTACTGCAATTTAATTTTTTAAAGTAAAATAGACAGCAACTTCTTTTTATGATGAAATGGCATTTACCACATTTTAATTTTACAGTATGACAATTTTTACAGTACTTTAACTGTTTTTTATTTACATTTTACGTTTGATTACAGTAGAATACCTCAAATTCCCTCATATGCAGTAAGTTACTTTAAAAGTTTTAAAATTGCTCCATATTACTGTAGTGAACTGGAAAGTATATATGTGGTATTTTACTGAGCGTTTTTGCAGTAAATAACTGTGAAAATGAGGCAAAGTCTAACAGTGTAATAACAGCAAGTGTATTTTGCCCTACAAAATAAACACAATGACTGTGTCACATCCAACAATTCATCTTTTTATTCAATTATTGTTATCATGTAGTTCAAAACACCAAATATTGGGACCAAGAGAACAGCTTTTATTCTACAACAGATCATTTTGACTCAAGTGTTGCTTCCTTTTAAAAACAATCTTACGTTTCCAAAGCTCTTTTAATGGAAGTGCAATTTTACATCACAGTTAATGAATTAGTTTTTTTAATTTTTGTTGCTGAGACATATTGATGCAAATGTTTGGTTTGTTGATTTGCACTCTTAATAAATTAGTTAACTTGTAATACATCTTCTCGTGCCTTTTTTTAGACAAAAGAGGTGACCAAAGCCATGGCCGAGGGCAGATTTGAGGAAGCTATTAAGCTCAGGGGAAAGTAAGCTCTTTATCATTGACTTTCTCTTTTAGACGCTACTAACTAAACGCGTAATTGATCTGCTAATTCTCCTTTGCAGGAGTTTTGAGAACAATTGGAACACATATAAACTCTTAGCCCATGTGACGGCCCCAGATGTGAAGGTTTGTATCATTCAGCCTTTCAGTTAAAGCCTTTTTTTAGACTCACATGATATGTCAAAAGTTTGGAAATGTTTAATTTTGTTCTTATTTTTGTGTTTCCAGTAACCTAGCTTGCATTCAATTGTTTAACCCATCAACTCTCATCCAAGTTTTTAAATTCATACTTGAAAATGATGCATGATGATATATGCATTCTATATAAAATTTGTCAAGATACAGAAAGTTTAGGTTTATTCATTCATTTTCCTTCGACTAAGTCCTTTATTTATTAGGGGTTGCCACAGTGGAATGAACCGCCAGTTTAACCAGCAAATTTTTTACGCACCGAATACCTTTCTAGCCACAACCCATTACTGTGTAACACCCATACACACTCACTCACTCATACACTATGGCCAATTTAATTATTCCAATTCACCTATACTGCATGTCTATGAACTGTGGGGGAAACCGGAGCACCCGGAGGAAACCCACGCCAACACGAAAAGAACATGCAAACTCCACACAGAAATGCCAACTGGCCCAGCCGGGACTTGATCCAGCGTCCTTCTTGCTGTGATATGAGAGTGCTAACCAGAGCCATCGTGCCACCCAGTTTAGGTTTAGCCCAAATTATTTCTTTAAATGTACTGAAAAATAGTTCACCGTTAAAAATATGATAAATATGATTTTACTTGTCAGTTCGATATATCTACTTTTCTTTGAAAGATTCCTGGGAGAAAGTTTTAGGCATTCAGATTACCCATGAGGACTGGAAAAAGTGTATCTAGGTCATAAATACATGTTCTATTAACTCAAGACACCAACTAATCCAATATAAGTTAGTACATCGGCTTCATTATTCTATGGTTAAGCTTAATAAATTCATTCAATCAATGTAACAAATGTAATGTAAAAAAATCTGAGAAGGGCTCCTTGGGACATCTTTTTTGGTCATGCCCAAAACTATGGGTTTTAGAGCAAAATTTTCCGATTCTAAGGCTTATTCTCGTGACCTCCCCTCTGATTCAGCAATCATTGATTTTGATTGGTCTGACTCACTTCATGGGTTCAGTCATCAAATTAAAAAGCTGTCCAATATAGTATGGTGGCTTTGTCTATTGAAAAAGGCATCAAAACCACTTTTTAAATCCTGGCTTTCTTAATTCTCTAGCATTTTACATTTAGAGAGACTTAGACAAAATCTTTCTGATAGCATTGCTGGCTTCAAAGCCACCCAGAAACCTTTTTTTAATTATCTGTCAAATGTAAAGGATAACAGTTTAAAAGGATGACACTGTCATTGTTTGCAAGATCGCCATATTGCCTGTGCCCACTGGCATAAAAATATCTGTGTAACATTGTTAACCTATGTATAAACTGGAGGAACTGATGTAACAATGTTTTAATTTTTTTGTTTTGTTTTGTTTGTTTTGTTTGCCTTTCCCTTTTTGTCTTTATAGTTGTTGTTGCTTATTGTATTGCTCTGTGTTGCTTTAAGGTCAAATAAAAATATAATATAATTAAAAAATATATATGATAAATCCAATAATATTTTGAAATATTATTTAATTTTAAAATAAGAGTCTTTATTTCTAATAGAATTTAAAATGCAGTTTGCTCTTGGAGTTGAAATATGTTTTTTTTTAGCATCATTACTACAATCCTTATATATGATCTATTATTATTATTGGTGAACAGACATTTGCTCAATGCTGAGCCTTTATTCATTCAAATTTATATAAATGAATCATCATGTTAGCAATTATTCTCAGGATCATGTGAAACTAAATACTGAGTTTATGACTTATGATGCAAATCTCATAAATGTAATCAAATAAATGCAGCCTTAGTGAGCAGAAAAAGTCCTCTTTTAAAAATATTTGAAAGATCTAATATAAAGCGTCTGTATATTTTCATTCAGTCTTTGTGTTTTTCTCTAGAGTAATATAAACATAGCTATTCTGAATGTGGGAGCTCCCTGTGCAGGAATGAACGCAGCAGTCCGTTCAGCAGTCAGGATCGGCATCCTTCAAGGACACAACATGCTGGCTGTTCATGACGGCTTCGAGGGACTCGCAAATGGAACTGTAAAGTATTCGACATACAGAAGGAATCGATGAGTTCACATGAAGAAATCCATTCAATTTGTATTAATCTTTTTTTCTCGCACCTATCAGATTGAACCAATGGCATGGGGTTATGTGGGAGGCTGGACGGGCAAAGGTGGATCTATTTTAGGAACCAAGAGGTACAACAAAAATACTCATTTACTGTAAATTTTACTGTTTTAAAATAGTGTTTAAAGTTTGGGTTCAGTAAGAAAGTTTTATTGTTTTTAAATATAAGAATTATTTGGCAGGAGTGCATCAAGGCCTGCTGTTTTTACATTTTCAACATTCACTAGTGCTTTTTGTTGCTGTTTGAGCATGAAAAAAGTCTACTTAAAAGGGAGTTTTGCGTATCTGATTTATTGATAAACAAGCAATTTCTTCCCTAGCAGTTTACTTTCACAGATAAAACCATAACTGTTTGAACTTTTGTTTTTATGTGCTTTTGACATCACCTTTTCAACTTTATTTTTGTTTTGAATCTAATGAGCCATCTGACAACTGACATTCTGCATGCGAGCTATGTTTCTGTTTGCTCAGAAAACCGTTGATCTGGGGGCTTTAGAATGCATGTAGATTATTTTGTCTGGGTATACAAAGCACAAACTGTAAAGGTACTGCCCTCTTCTAGAAAAGGGGGTGGGGAGCAGCACTTGATTTGCATATAAAGAGACACACAAACGTTTGAAAGCATTGTAAGAGCTTAAACTTCACAGACACACTCAGTGATTTATCTTACATGAGCAATATCACACAAGTAGCAGTTCGATATGGCTCTATATCAACACTGGTGGGAAGTGTGCATTGACTCTAGTACGCAGGTCAAATTTTTGCTCATAAGGCTGAACTGCATGAAATGCCATCAATCTACAGAGATTTCCCAGTATTTCTCTGATGAAATGGGTATTTCACAATAATTAACCCTAAAAAAGGCCAGAGCAAAGCAAACACTACCAGTTTATGTGGCATAAATGTAGCACTACAAAATACAAAAGACAGAGAGATCGACTCAGAATGTCACTTACCTGATTTATAATAATTTTTTCAGCTATAGTTTGAAACTTACACTGAAAAAATTAAGTTTTTCTTCCCTAAGCACTTATTATGCTCTAGTCACTTTCGCCAGCTTGTGGCGGAACGTCAGCCATCACTTTCTTTTTGGTTTGCTCAGACAGGCTGATGGCGGCCAATGCACTGAATCCTATGCTCCAAAATTATAAATATTTTAAAATAGGCACTCATCATTATAAATAAACTGCTTAAACTGCAACTACCTTCTCACCTAAAAAAAAGCCTCAAAAGTACATTATGTTGTACAACAGCAGCAATATTTGTCCAGAGTGTCCTCTGCTTGTTGCTGAATGCGGTCAGAGTAATGCACAAGGGTGAAGGGTGAATAGGCGGTACGAGTGCTGTTCTTTGCAGAAAATCTTACAGCCAATCCAATTCAAGAACCAGACAGAACTGTTGTATAAATTTAAATACATTAAAGTGACATTGCTATTAAAATATATACATTTTAATTGAACTGTTTTCAGATTTTAGGTCATGAAAAAGTTTTTTTTATTATTCTTTATTTTTTTGCATTCATAAATATGTTTAACTAAATGTAAATTCTCAAGTATGAAATGCGAGTATATTATGACTTAACATTCGAATGTTATCAGTCGATTGAATGGGCATTATCAGTGGTTATCAGCTGATAGATATGGGCCTTCTAGATAAGGGGCCTTCTGCATCTACTAGCTCAGAAGGCTGTTATCATCTATCCACATGGTTAATTCACTATACTAATAGAGAAAACTCCAGATGTTTTTACATTACTTTGACGATTGGGTTTAGGGTTGGGGTAGGGGTAGTCCATACTGGCCCATATCTATCAGCTGATAACCACTGATAAAGCCCATTCAATCTAGTGATAACATTCGAATCGACTGGTACATGAATAAATCAGGATTCATCAAAACTTACATACTAATATTTAAACTTTATCTACAAAAATATTCAAGAACAACATAAACCACATTTACGTGATTTTCATTTATGTCTGGGGCCTTATAAACCTGTAGAAAGAACCATATACAGTAATTAGATATGTCATTTACAGGGTGAATGAAAAATAATTGTGTCATCTTAGTTCTAATTTGATTTAATGTACTCTGAACAATTCACTGACAGAAGAACAGGTTTAAGAACAAACTCATGTGCGTACGCATGTGTTGTGAATATAAAAGTTTTCAAGAGAAGTTCAAATGTGTGTATAAATATTAAAAATACATTTATAAATATTAGTAAATGAGACCCGCTGTTTTTGCTTCTCCTTTTTCTTCATCTATCCCTGTAGGTCACTGCCGGCTAATATGATTGAAGAAATCAGCCTGAATATAGCCAAGTTTAACATCCATGCCCTGGTCATCATTGGAGGATTTGAAGTAAGAAAATCTCAAACTCTTCTGCCAGTGTGGAACATCAAATATTTTCATTTTTTAGCTGTATACCTGCTGCCTCACCATGCTGTTTACTTTTCACACACTGTGTCTTTCTCTTTTGTGTAGGCCTTTGTTGGAGGCTTGGAATTAGTGACTGCCAGAGAAAAATACGAGGAGTTGTGTATTCCTCTGGTTGTTATTCCAGCAACTGTGTCTAATAATGTTCCTGGATCAGACTTCAGCGTTGGTGCTGATACTGCGCTTAATACTATCACAACTGTGAGAAACAAACACACGCACAGGCACACAGACATATGCATCTTTAAATGCATACATAATATAAGGTTGAAATATATAAGTGTACAGATGTGGTAACAGGGCAATCCTAGTAATAGATGCAACTTTTTCAAGTCACAAGTTCTTGACCAGCATAGTCTATACCAAGAGCAGAGCAAATGACTTTTGGGTTACAAACAGGCGTAGCCAATTATGACATTTAGATAACTGTGTTACATAATGATGCAGATACTAATAAATCGAAGCTTTATTAAATCATGTTGCATGATTAGTTTTAATATTCTCATAAATTTTGCATTTAAATCAGAAACTCCAGTTTGACTAGATTAATTATTTTTTTTAAAACAGGCAAAAAAAAATTGAGTACACTGCAAACCAGACACTACATTTTTAATAATAATAATAACAATAGTGCCGGGCAAACATTAATCACTACGAATTGCATCCAAAATAAAAGTTTTGCTTTTACTTAACACTTTTATATACACTCACTGGCCACTTTATTAGGTACACCTGTCCAACCGCTTGTTAACACTAATTTCTAATCAGCCAATCACATGGTTGCAACTCAATGCATTTAGGCATGTAGACATGGTCAAGATGATCTGCTGCAGTTTAAACCGAGCATTAGAATGGGGAAGAAAGGTGATTCAAGTGATTTTGAACGTGGCATTGTTGTTGGTGCCAGACGGTGATTAGCCAGAATGGCCAGACTGGTTTAAGCTGATAGAAAGGCAACAGCAACTAGTTACAACCGAAATGTAGAAGAGCATCTCTGAATACACAACACGTCCAACCTTGAGGTGGATGGGCTACAGCAGCAGAAGACCACACCGGGTGCCACTCCTGTCAGCTGAGAAAAGGAAACTGTGGCTGTAATTTGCACAGGCTCACCAAAATTGGACAATAGAAGATTAGACAAACGTTGCCTGGTCTTATGAGTATCGATTTCTGCTGTGACATTCAGATAGTAGGGTCAGAATTTGGCGTCAACAACATGAAAGC
Organism: Danio rerio; assembly: GCF_052040795.2. Lineage (NCBI taxonomy): Eukaryota > Metazoa > Chordata > Actinopteri > Cypriniformes > Danionidae > Danio > Danio rerio. Next base: position 41,916,895 of record NC_141026.1, on the reverse strand, counting down.
ATGGATCCATCCTGCCTTGTACAAATGGTTCAGGCTGGGGGTGGTGTAATGGTGTGGGGGATCATTTCTGGCACACTTTAAGCCTATTAGTACCAATTGAGCATCATATCAACGCCAGAGCCTACCCGAGTATTGTTGCTCACCATGTTCATCCCTTTATGACCACAGTGTACCCATCTTCTGATGGCTACTTCCAGCAAGATAACGTGCCATGTCATAAAGCGCCAATCATCTCAGACTGGTTTCTTGAACCTGACAATGAGTTCACTGTACTTAAAATGGCCTCCACAGTTATCATTTCTAATCCAATGGAGCACATTTGGGATGTGGTGGAACGGGAGATTCACATCAGGGATGTGCAGCTAAAAAATCTGCAGCGACTGTGTTGCTATCATGTCAATATGTGCCAAAATCTCTGAGGAATATTTCCAGTACCTTGTTGAATCTATGCCTTGTAGGATTAAGGCAGGTCTGAAGGCAAAAGGGGGTCCAACCCAGTACTAGTAAGGTGTACCTAATAAAGTGGCCGGTGAGTGTATATATATGTGTGTGTATGTTTATGATACAAATTATATATTAATTCAAATATCAATGTAATTTTGTATAATGTGTATAGCATAAACATAACAAATAAATATATATATAACACACACACATTGTCAAAACAAACTTTTATTTTGCATGCGATAAATTATGATTAAACTTTGCTTAATCTTTCGCCTAAATAATAATAATAATAATAATAATATTTCATAATTTAAATTTGCACATCTAAATTATGCGGAACTAACATAAGTAAAATACAAATATGCAAAATGACTAAGTACATGGGAACACCAGTATCATAAAGTTGATTATTTTTGCTTAATTGTATGAACTTGGCCCGTTTTAGGCTCTAGTCACACCATTTCTTTGCTATTTTTAGATATAGTTTTTTAGTAAAAGTGTAATTTTTCATGGCAAAAGGAAATCTGGTCCTATGTGCTTGATCATGTTTTTGTGTCTTTTCAGACATGCGATAGGATCAAGCAATCTGCTGCTGGAACGAAGCGCAGGGTTTTCATCATTGAAACAATGGGAGGATACTGTGGTTATCTGGCAACCATGGCAGGACTGGCTGCAGGGGCTGACGCTGCGTACGTCTTTGAAGACCCCTTTGGCATTCATGACCTGGAGGTAAGATGTGTTTGGTTAGATTGAGGCTGTTGTTTGTATGCATATTATGTGTCAATGTTTTTAACTGTTAAATATCTGCCTGGGGAAATAGGCCAACGTGGAGCACTTACTGGAGAAGATGAAGACAACAGTGAAAAGAGGCCTCATCCTCAGGTTTGCCGTTTTCACAGTTTCTGCATCATTTCATGCTTTCCCACATAATATTTCAGACAAATTCTGCTGTAATCTAGATACCCTACTCTTGTGCCAACACTCTAAATAACATAAAACTGTGTTTCCTTTAGAAATGAGAAATGTAATGCAAACTACACTACAGATTTTCTCTTCAACCTCTACTCAGAAGAGGGCAAAGGAGTGTTTGACTGCCGCAAAAATGTTCTTGGCCACATGCAGCAGGTCTGGGTGTACAGTACTGAGTTTGATGTGTTTTTGACATTGCTATATTGTGATACCTTGTATTATATCTTGTCATATTTCTCAATTATTAACTTTTTACAAACATGTTGTCAGGGTGGAACCCCTACACCGTTTGATAGAAATTTTGGCACAAAGATGGGAGCTAAAGCTGTGCTGTGGCTGACAGATAAACTGAAGGAGTGTTACAGACATGGTGATCAATCATTCAGTCTATCTATCTATCTATCTATCTATCTATCTATCTATCTATCTATCTATCTATCTATCTATCTATCTGTCTGTCTATCTGTCTGTCTGTCTGTCTGTCTGTCTGTCTGTCTGTCTGTCTGTCTGTCTGTCTAATAATTTGTATTAGTAGTAAAGAAGGGAATAAGCAGAATGAAATTGTGTGAGTTGTGATTTCTGAAATATTATGGTATTTCAGAATGCTTTTTTCTAGACACTTTAAGTCAGGAACTGTTATATTTTTTGTTCAGTTTATGGAATTCAAATCAGAGACTTTTTTGTAGCTTTAATTAAATTTTTACATTTATCAAAATTTAGTTTTTCTATGTTTTTATTATGTTGTTTTACGCATTTTGCCTATTTACTTAGTTAGTTAACTTTATTTGTCCCAATAGGGAAATTTCATTTGCAGTATACACTCACAGAGACATCTGACATATCACACTTGGCATATATATATATATATATATATATATATATATATATATATATATATATATATATATATATATATATCATATAAAAACATGGTACCCCTACCCTAAATAAATATCCAGTCTACTGGCCATCAACTGCTACTGAGGAATGAGTTTTTTCCTATTTTTTACACATTTGTGAACACAATATCGATGACACGATGGTAACAATTGGAAGGTGTTTGAAAAAGGAAAAAGTCTCTTATTATTGACAATTATGGAAGTCTTTTTTAGTACTCTTTCTTTGTATATACTATCAATACTACATTAGTTTTATTCCCAACAACTTAATGGCTGTTGTTACCACCTTCCCCAATGACCTTTTCTGTTATAGTTATGGTTATTGTTATATTTAGGCTATTTTTAGTGACATTTTATTTTTCCCACTCTGTCAGTCACCAAGTTGTACCTGTTAATTAAGGCAGACATGACAAGAAAATGTCAATTTAAGAGCTTTGGCTTCAAAATGACTACTTCAAAGACTAAAATGTGTTAGACTGAGTTGTTTCTTCTCATTTATTTTCAAAAAGTGAGGTAAATCATCCATTGTTGCTCTCATAATGGCTATTTAAAAACAACAACTTAAAATTATGCAAAGCATGATATTTAGGTCATGAAAAATAAAAGCCAAGATATTGACATTGAACCCGGGAGTGAAATATTGCATTTTTAACAACCTTTATTGCATGAAAAAAACGGTCACACTTTACAATAAGGTTCATTAGTTAATGTTAATTAATGCATTTACTAACATGAACAAACAATGAACAATAAATTTACTACTGTATTTGTTCATGTTAGTTAACATTAGTTAATGAAAATACAGTAGTTCATTGTTAGTTCATGTTAACTCATGGTGCATTAACTAATGTTAACAAGCATGGACTTGGATGTTAATAAGGCATTACTAAGTGTTCAATTATGATTAATAAATGCTGTACATGTGTTCTTCATGATTAGTTTATGTTAGTAAATGCATTAACTAATGAACCTTATTGTAAAGTGTTACCAAAAAAACAATAGGACTCGAAGTGTGTCGTCTTCGTGGAAGGTACATTACATTAATCTTAATGAACCTGCCTGTAAATGTGTGTGAATAACATTCCCTTTCTGTCTTTGTATAAACATGGTTCCCTACTGTATGAACAGGCCGTATCTTTGCCAACACGCCGGACTCTGCCTGTGTCCTGGGAATGAGGAAGAGAGCCATGCTCTTCCAGCCTCTCTCTGATCTCAAGGAGGACACTGACTTTGAGTGAGTGATCCCTCAGTTTCACCTCTTCACACACATTGTCATTCACTGAGCGAAATCTTCCTGATTCTGTTCATGTTTCAGACATCGTATACCGAAGACTGAGTGGTGGCTGAAGCTTAGACCCATTCTCAAAATTCTGGCCAAATACAAGATCAGTTTGGACACCTCAGAGACTGCTACGATGGAGCATGTTATCAAGAAGAGAGGAGGAGTCTAGATCACACACACACACACACACACACACACACACACACACACACCCACACACACAAGTTAATATGATCCTAATATGAAACAATGGTATGTTGATTAACACTTATGTTCTTCCAAATCCATGTGAGCATACAATATAATATAGTTTACATAACTGAGTTAATAATGAGAGAATGTTCATTTTTTTGGTGAACTGTCCCTTTAAATACCCACAACTTGTTTTGTTTTTGTTTTGTTTGTTACAAAAATATGAGATTTTTTTGATGTTCACATCTGAAATAAATTGTATTTTGTTTGGGGAATGAATAAAACAGCAATGCTAAATGCAGCTAGTAGATTTAATTTGACATGCTTTCACTGAACAAAGGTGATAGATTAGCAGTCATTTTAACATCAGCATTCCCAGAGAAAATCAGTTTACAGTGCTCAGCATATATACAGTAAGTACACAAGTTTATCTTTTAAATTCATATTTTGTAACTATTTTATATATAAATTCTATTCTATTATATTCTATATATATATATATATTCTATATATAACTTAGTTATATTCATAACTTATGATAATGGTCCAAAAACTAGTATAGACAAATTTGTATGTTATAGAAAAATATTAAATACATATTTTAAAAAAGAGGAAAAATTAAGAGAAGCAAAAAATTGAAAAAAAAAAACAAAAGCAAATTGTAGGTTGTATTTTTTTTTTTTGCAATATTTTGCTTGAATTTATTTGTATTATCTTTCAATTTCTGAATATGTTTGGAGACTAAAAAAATATTTTAATAAATATATCTGTTTAACAAATCTGTTTTGTTTAAATGCACCAAAATACATTGCCTATATTCACTGAGAAATGGATTAAAATATTCATTTTCAAAATGGGTTGTACTCAATTATGCTGAGCATTGCATGTCATTTAAAAATCTAATATGCCGTTACAGCGCACCCAAAACAAAATCTATATATATTTCTCAAATGATGATAAATAGAGCAAGGAAATTTTCACTGTATGTGTGATAATATTTTTTTCTTCTGGAGAGGTTTTTTTTCTTCTATTTGTTTTATTTCGGCAAGAATAAAAGCAGTTTTTCCTTTTTTAAAAAGCATTTTAAGGTCAATATTATTAGCCTCTTTTTTTTGATAGTCTACAGAGCAAACCATGGTTATATAATGCCTAGTTAACCTAATGACTCTTTAAATGTTAGTTTAAGCTGTATAGAATTGTTGAGAAATATCTAGTAAAATATTATTTACTGTCATCATGACAAAGATAAACTAAATCAGTTATTAGAACTATTATGTTTAGAAATGTGTTGAAAAAATCTCTCTGTTAAACAGAAATTGGGGGAAATAAACAGGGGGCTAATAATTCAGGGGGGCTAACAATTCTGACTTCTACTGTAAATTATAGTGAATGGGAGTTGGGTCAGTCTAGGGTTGTGCAAGCAAGGGCATCTGTAAGTAAAACATGTGCCAGTGTAATTGGTGGGTCATTCCGCTGTAGGGAACAAGAGAATAAACTGAAAGGAAGTGATTTTTTTTTTTACACTACTGGTCAAAAGTTTGGGGTCAGTATGATTTTTAAATGTTTTAAAATAAGCTTCTGCTCACCAAGGCTGCAAATATTTAATCAAAAATACAGTACAAATTGTGAAATTGTGAAATGTTATTGCACTATAAAAGAACTGTTCAAAAGTAGTTTAGCATTTAATTTAATCATTTATTAAAGTGATTTTAAAGATAAATTTTCAGCTTCATTACTCCAGTCTTCAGAGTCACATGACTCTTCAGAAATCACTCTAATAATGCTGATGGTAATAAAGCAATAATGACTGAATTAATAATTTAATTTGAAACTACATACATCAAGAAAGCAGTAATTTAAATTTTTAATAAATATTTAACAATTTAACTTTTTTTACAGTTAATATATGTTGCCTTTAAGAACAGGATAATTTTCTTAAAAAAAAAACATTTAAAAAACTGACCCCAAACTTTTGACTGTTAGTGTGTGTGAATTCAGTTTCCAGAGTGCCAATTTTCTCTTATGTAGGGCCTACTGTACCATATATCTGTTTAAATATCACCATTCTGTACATACAATTCACCACAATACTCAAATCTTACCACACACCAGTTTTTCAAATACGGTCCCAATTCTTATAGAACAGTCCTAAATAGAAAGTAATATGTTAAATAAAGGTGCTTGGACGCTGTGCTGTTTGCATGCATAATTTAATTTTATGTCTTAAAACAGGTGTTCTGAAGCTGAATTTTCAGTATAATATGATGTTTCTGAGATGTTCCTGTTCATCCAGCTGAAACAAACAAACAAACAAACAAACAAACAAACCAAGCAAAAACCAGGAGGGGACCAGCAAAAACAAGCTAAGTACCAAAACTAAGCTAAGCATCATCATGCTGGTACTTTCGGCATGGCAGTAGCAGAAAACTCACATCAAGAGCGCCGCCATGTGGCGAAAATGTTTTTATTAGTCATTCAAAATTACAGTATTGTGTCATTGAGCCAATTCAGGTTTTTAATATTATTACCTCGCTGGGCTTTTTGGTCGCAATAAATTACGCCCTTTAACGGATTTTATAATGGATTTTTCTTCTTCTTTAACGGGGAATAATTATTTTAATATTTTAAAGAGTTTTGGCTAGTGTGGGGAAATTTACAAACGACACGCATAAGCACAGATATAATCAAGACAGGAAGAGGTAAAGTGACCACATTATTTCTGCATCTTTTGCGCGTTAGCTCGTGCTGTGTCTCAAATTATATTAAGTCGCCTATCTAGACATCATGTTTAAAGATTAGCAACATGTCATACATCAACATGTCATATGCGCGCAGCTTTTTCGAATACCATAGTATACCATAGTACCTGCTCAAAAATCATGCACGTGTCTGTAACTAAGACAAGGGCTAAGTAATGATGACTATGTAGGAAGCTCAGTAGATTTTAAAACAGCCACCGACAGGCAGAGTATACTTTGAGAATGACGCCTCCAGCGATGCTTTGAATTTTACACACTCACACGACAACTGGCGTAAAGGTAAGAAACTCCATTAAAATGATTTCATACGATTTTGATTGATTGAATTTGTTGAATATGAATTTAATTACATGAATCGACTTTCTTAAAGCTTGACAGTTAGTTTCTAACAGGTCCGTGTATCATCCGTTCATTTGATTATTCCTTTTATTACGGAAAACGAAACATCAGAAAAACGATGAATATTTCGTTTTTCTGTTTATTCTGTAGGCAGAAAAAACGGAAACTCATCTGTTATTCAGCTTATTAACTTAAAACGAAATATTAAAACAAACACAAAACCAAAACGAAATAATGAGTCAAAAAATGGTCCGTGTACGGTCCGTGAACATTTTGTTTATTTGTTTTCCATTTTCAAACGGAATAAAGGAAATGGAGAAAACGGCCGTTTTTCCGTTTTTCTTTTGCTCACGAGAAAACGAAAAAACGAGATTTTGGCTGGATTTTCGTTTTTTGGTTTAGGGTAGGAAAACGGATAAACGACTTTAAAATTCATTTTACACATGTAGGCGGTGCTGAAACGCCCACTTTCCTCTAATTGGTCAACCAAATCTGCGCTCGTGACGTCACCCTCAAAATAAAAGCCTTACACGCAGGCTTTTAATTATTATTATTTAATTATATATTAACTAAGTTTACATATTCTATCATTTGAACCACACACAGTTAGCAGGCTTACATTCATTCCTTATGTATAAATAAATAAAAACGTAAATCAGCAGTATTCTTAGACATTTGTCGTTAAAATAAGGTCATAGTTCACTGCCAAGCTTCTTGCTGCTGTGCACCTGATGCAGAGCAAAGAAAGCCATTTCCGAGCAGCACCTGGTTTACATGATTGTTTCAGAGCTATTGTAGGCCTAAATAATAGCCTACTCTGTATAAAATAATAATTTATTATTATTATTATTATTATTATTATTAGGCCTATTATTATTAGTATTGTTATTATTATTATTTACTTAGTTATTCAATGGTTGTAAGAACACATTGGACCCTGCATGGGGCTATAATAAATGGTACCATTTGTTTCTATTGGATTTTCTCCTATTTTAATTTAATATATGCCTTTAGCCTATTGTAAATATTTATTTGATAATTAATACTTTTTTATTGCAACGTCAAAGTAGGCCTGTCTTATTATTATTATTTGTTATTATTATTTTGTCATTATTGTTGTTATTATTATTGTAGCAGGGACATAGCCACAGGTGTGGCAGAGTGTGCTGGTGCCACCCAAAGTGGCATCTTGCACCTGAAAATAGATGCCTTCGCGCTCAAGCGCGCGCAAAAAACTTGCACAGGCAAAAGTAATGATGAATGTGTTGAAGGAAAAAAAAACATTCTAATTATTTGTTAATAAAATAGTGCAACATTATTCTCAGTCAGTGTAGGCTGAAAAAATTAGGATCGCCAGCATTTCAAGGGTGGTTTTATTTTTAGTTTATTGCTGTGACGCGCTATATTTCACTAAGGCTGCATGAGACTGAAAGCGCATCTTGCTTATTTTCTCTATTTTACATACAGAACATATCATACAGTCCAGGTTCTACCGATCTAGTGAGTGTGGGGCATTGCTTTACAGTGGTAAAGTGGATTATTTCTTGGCAAATTCATAATGATTCACTTTGTTTAGTAATAAATTTCATAGTTATAAAATAACTACATTTCAAGAATATGTTAACACTTCCAACTATTTAAGATTATTTATTACATCAAAAGTAATTTCAAAGTAACATTAAATGTACGTATAAACTGCTTAATTTGTGTGTGTAAACACCTAAGATGCAAAAAGCTTATTTAGACCAGAATAGGCCTACTAAATGCAACGGTCAATGTATGTAAACTTATGACCTAAAATGTCTTAAATGACTAAATTTAAGTCTTTTTAAGTTTTTAAATAATTTAAGTTTAACATAAATGATTTAAACTTTAAACTTCAAATTAACAGAGTATGGCAAATAAATTGTTTATTAAATGGAGGTCAGGTGTCTATCTTAATTATAATTATTAAATATTATGACACTATAATTCAGTGGTGTATTGGGGAGTACGCACCTTTTAATTAATTAATTTTAAATAAGTAGTTTATCCTAAATAAAATGCAATGGGATCGGTGTGCAATGAATAGTTTGAAAACCCCTGGTTCAGACTAGACGAGCTAGCTGTCTGTGCGCTGCGCTAATAACTTGGCATTTGCTATTTTCGGTGCTGCCAGATGCATTTATAGTGCATAAAAAATAAAAAAGGTAATTCGGTAAAGCGCGCGATGCGCGCAGAAATAAGCGCACTATATGCATATGTCGAATTAAGTTCTCTTTTTCTTTAATCAAGACTTTTCCATTAGAGGAATTACAGTTAATAATAGCTTAGTCCTTATAAACGATCAGTTTATAAAATACACAATTTACGGATCAAGCCTAATAAGAATAAGAAGAATATGCAACGTATTATGATCCTTGAATGATCAGAGCGCATTTATATAAACTATAAATTTTATATAATCCATAAATATTAAAAAACATTATACATTTAAAGTAATGGAACATTATATGTTATAAAATCTAAACTATTATTTAGGCTACAGGCTAAATAAAGGCGCCTTTTTGGGGCTGTTCAGCGCGTGCGTCAAAGAAAAGACATGACACAATCTCTATAAAAACTTGTTGTTTATTTACAATATCTAAAGGGATATAAAACATCTAACATGCATCTCCATTCTCAACGAGTTTCTGTGTTCTGCATCCTTCACAGACCGAGGTCTCATTCCGAGGTAATCTGTAAATATTCTCATTTGGTTTTGGCACATTCTTGATTAAAGGTGAAACTGACCGGCGCAATGGATGATTTGTCATCTGTGACAGTTATAATACAGGTTATGGAACTATTTCACTTTAATTTCATATTATTATTTTATTAAACAAACAAACCAGTTTTTGTTTTGGCTCTGCATGCAGCGTATTGGATCTTTGAAGCATTGCACTTCAAATGTTATTCCTTTTTTTTTTATTGCATTTTTTATATTTTTAATTATACAACACAAAATTGGTTCTAAGCAGATACATTTTCCTATAGGCTATAATGAAGTGTATATTTTTGTTCACACAGGTCCTATACAAAACTGTGTGGATGGATGATTTGTTTCTCCGTTGTTTAGCTTGCGTCAAACTGGATGGACAAATTACAAACATATTGAATACAAAGGCTGGTTATTTTATGCAATGAGGGACAATAGGCCTATTACAAATTAAAGAAAATTATTTGCATATTAAAACGAAAATATATAATACAACAACAGATCCTACCTCGTAAGAAATGACTTTAGATAATGTAAATAAGCATCAAGTTTTTTTTTTGAGATTGTGTGTCTAATTCAGTAGTGTGGTGCGTTCGCGTGGAATGAACCGCCAACTTATTTTAGCAAGTTTTTATGCAGCGGATGCCCTTCCAGCCACAACCCATCTCTGGGAAACATCCACACATACACACACTTATACAGTACGGACAATTTAGCCTACCCAATTCACCTGTACCGCATGTCTTTGGACTGTGGGGGAAACCGGAGCACCTGGAGGAAACCCACGCGAACGCACTACACTACTGAATTATCATTTCTTACAAGGTAGGATCTGTTGTTGTATTATATATTTTCGTTTTAATATGCAAATAATTTTCTTTAATTTGTAATTTGTAATATTGTCCCTCATTGCATAAAATAACCAGCCTTTGTATTCAATATGTTTGTAAATTGTCCATCCAGTTTGACGCAAGCTAAACAACATTTTGGCCTGTTTTGCTTATTAAATGAGTGATTTTCACGGAGAAACAAATCATCCATCCACACAGTTTTGTATTGGACCTGTGTGAACAAAAATATACACTTCATCATAGCCTATAGGAAAATGTATCTGTTTAGAACCAATTTTGTGTTGTATAATTAAAAATATTAAAAATACAATAATAAAAAAGGAATAACATTTGAGGTGCAATGCTTCAAAGATTGCGTTGCGCCGGTCAGTTTCACCTTTAATCAAGAATGTGCCAGAACCAAATGAGAATATTTACAGATTACCTCGGAATGAGATCTCGGTCTGTGAAGAATGCAGAACACAGAAACTCGTTGAGAATGGAGATGCATGTTAGATGTTTTATATCCCTTTAGATATTGTAAATAAACAACTAGTTTTTATAGAGATTGTGTCATGTCTTTTCTTTGACGCACGCGCTGAACAGCCTGTAGCCTAAATAATAGTTTAGATTTTATAACATATAATGTTCCATTACTTTAAATGTATAATGTTTTTTAATATTTATGGATTATATAAAATATATAGTTTATATAAATGCGCTCTGATCATTCAAGGATCATAATGCGTTGCATATTCTTCTTATTCTTCATTAGGCTTGATCCGTAAATTGTGTATTTTATAAACTGATCGTTTATAAGGACTAAGCTATTAATAACTGTAATTCCTCGAATGGAAAAGTCTTGATTAAAGAAAAAGAGAACTTAATTCGACATATGCATATAGTGCGCTTATTTCTGCGCGCATCGCGCGCTTTACCGAATTACCTTTTTTATTTTTTATGCACTATAAATGCATCTGGCAGCACCGAAAAGTGCAAATGCCAAGTTATTAGCGCAGCGCACAGACAGCTAGCTCGTCTAGTCTGAACCAGGGGTTTTCAAACTATTCATTGCACACCGATCCCATTGCATTTTATTTAGGATAAACTACTTATTTAAAATTAATTAATTAAAAGGTGCGTACTCCCCAATACACCACTGAATTATAGTGTCATAATATTTAATAATTATAATTAAGATAGACACCTGACCTCCATTTAATAAACAATTTATTTGCCATACTCTGTTAATTTTAAGTTTAAAGTTTAAATCATTTATGTTAAACTCAAATTATTTAAAAACTTAAAAAGACTTAAATTTAGTCATTTAAGACATTTTAGGTCATAAGTTTACATACATTGACCGTTGCATTTAGTAGGCCTATTCTGGTCTAAATAAGCTTTTTGCATCTTAGGTGTTTACACACACAAATTAAGCAGTTTATACGTACATTTAATGTTACTTTGAAATTACTTTTGATGCAATAAATAATCCTAAATAGTTGAAAGTGTTAACATATTCTTGAAATGTAGTTATTTTATAACTATGAAATTTATTACTAAACAAAGTGAATCATTATGAATTTGCCAAGAAATAATCCACTTTACCACTGTAAAGCAATGCCCCACACTCACTAGAACGGTAGAACCTGGACTGTATGATATGTTCTGTATGTAAAATAGAGAAAATAAGCAAGATGCGCAGTCTCATGCAGCCTTAGTGAAATATAGCGCGTCACAGCAATAAACTAAAAATAAAATCACCCTTGAAATGCTGGCGATCTTAATTTTTTCAGCCTACACTGACTGAGAATAATGTTGCACTATTTAATTAACAAATAATTAGAATGTTTTTTTTTCCTTCAACACATTCATCATTACTTTTGCCTGTGCAAGTTTTTTTGCGCGTGCTTGAGTGCGAAGGCATCTATTTTCAGGTGCAAGATGCCACTTTGGATGGCACCAGCACACTCTGCCACACCTGTGGCTATGTCCCTGCTACAATAATAATAACAACAACAACGACAAAATAATAACAAAAAATAATAATAATAAGACAGGCCTACTTTGACGTTGCAATAAAAAAGTATTAATTATCAAATAAATATTTACAATAGGCTAAAGGCATATATTAAATTAAAATAGGAGAAAATCCAATAGAAACAAATGGTACCATTTATTATAGCCCCATGCAGGGTCCAATGTGTTCTTACAACCATTGAATAACTAAGTAAATAATAATAATAACAATACTAATAATAATAGGCCTAATAATAATAATAATAATAATAATAATAATAATAATAATAATAATAATAATAGTAATGATAATAATAATAATAATAATAATAAATTATTATTTTATACAGAGTAGGCTATTATTTAGGCCTACAATAGCTCTGAAACAATCATGCAAACCAGGTGCTGCTCGGAAATGGCTTTCTTTGCTCTGCATCAGGTGCACAGCAGCAAGAAGCTTGGCAGTGAACTATGACCTTATTTTAATGACAAATGTCTAAGAATACTGCTGATTTACGTTTTTATTTAATTTATACATACGCAATGAATGTAAGCCTGCTAACTGTGTGTGGTTCAAATGATAGAATATGTAAACTTTGTTAATATATATAATTAAATAATAATAATTAAAAGCCTGCGTGTAAGGCTTTTATTTTGAGGGTGACGTCACGAGCGCAGATTTGGTTGACCAATTAGAGGAAAGTGGGCGTTTCAGCACCGCCTACATGTGTAAAATGAATTTTAAAGTCGTTTATCCGTTTTCCTACCCTAAACCAAAAAACGAAAATCCAGCCAAAATCTCGTTTTTTCGTTTTCTCGTGAGCAAAAGAAAAACGGAAAAACGGCCGTTTTCTCCATTTCCTTTATTCCGTTTGAAAATGGAAAACAAATAAACAAAATGTTCACGGACCGTACACGGACCATTTTTTGACTCATTATTTCGTTTTGGTTTTGTGTTTGTTTTAATATTTCGTTTTAAGTTAATAAGCTGAATAACAGGTGAGTTTCCGTTTTTTCTGCCTACAGAATAAACAGAAAAACGAAATATTCATCGTTTTTCTGATGTTTCGTTTTCCGTAATAAAAGGAATAATCAAATGAACGGATGATACACGGACCCTAACAGTTTCTGAAGTAAAAGTGTCATTTTGAGAAGAGCAAGTTCTGTTGAAGTGAATTGGGGAAAGTGGCGTTTTATGACAGAAACAAATGACCAACACCTTAATGTATTTAAAGGAAAACGAATGAAGTAAATATAAGATAATATTACCTGTATTATTTTGAAATATGACATTTTAAAGGATTTTATGTTTATTAACCCTATATAATATTATAAGCATTGTGTTACGTTAGGTACTACGTTAACCAAACATGTTCATTAACCCAACATATGCTACTCGGAGGTTCTGGTAAATCAGTGAACAATTTATGTCAAAATTTACTACATGATGAAGTTACTCACAAGTTATTTCTCAACAGCCCTCCTGTTAACGGGGGTTTCTGAAATGTACTGTGAAAAAATCTATAATCTAACATACTGGCTTATTGTAGTTAATTTAGTTTACATATAATGTTTGGCTTTATCATAATAAAATTAGATTTGCAAGATTGTTTACTAAAGGAAAAAGGTTCCTCAGAGTTTCTTTTGCTCGTAATAATAGGAGAACCAAATTTAGTGCTGTATAACCTATAAAGAGCCTGTAATGGTTCCCAAGTGGTTATATATCTATAGTATATATCTATAGTATATTATATATCTATTTTTGCTATGTAACACATAAAGCATTTAGCACCACTTAATTCTTATGAGATGTTTTCTTTTTGTCTGAAGATTAAGTATTATTTAGCTGGAAAATGAATGTTGACCTTATTGTTTTCTGGAATGAGTGAGATCTGTTTTAATGAACTATTTATGCCAATGAAATACTGTTCCTATCAGATTTTTGTGTGATTTTCATGTTCTGTTATAAATTTAATTCAGGTTGAAATTATTTTTACACCTACCTTTTGTTTGCCTTTAGCACATACTTATAATATTTGTAATGTAAAAAAGTTTGAAAAAAAGAAGTTGTTTTGAATATCTTTGAATTAATATTTGAATTTTGGTGAATTTGAGAAATTAATTAATGTCATTTTTGGGCTGTGGAAGGAAATAATTCAATTTAGGTTACACTAAAATAACTTATTTTATTGTAGCATAATTGCTTTTTTGTTGGTTTAACCACACAGCTGTCTAAAACAATCATTGTACAAAAAGAACCCACTGCTTTTTAAAAATATAAACTGCATCCTTCTGAAACCCCATCAAGTGCAGTTTAAAAAAGAAACACTTCCTGTCTGCCTGTCTGAATGTTTCCGTCAGTGGAACAGGGTCAACCTAACATCTAAAAATGATGTTTTCTTCACATGCTGCTTTAAAAAGCTGACGGTTGCACCTCTAATAAGGCATATTTATTAGTGGTTTGTGAGAAAGTGAGAATGTGTCTTTACCCATGGATAAATCGTCTCTCACCCAGTTTTTGTCTCTGTGCTGGTTTGTGCTGATTGACATTTACGAAGAGGAAGAGTGAAATACTGTGGTTTAGTTTTTTGCCTGTCTGACACATGCTGTTGCAAACTTCCACCTTTCAATGCTTGACTCATTATCAGATGTCTACTGTGAAGTATGTTCTCATGAATGAGGGATTTACAGGATGGTGGAAGCACAGTGATGTTTTTAAAAAACAATTTTGCCTTATTTCTCTTTTTTTTACATGTGCCTGTCATATGGTGTAGAACATCAGATAGTGTTAAAATACTGTTTTAAGGCACAATAAGATTTGTTTTCTGATCCCAAAGAAACATTCAGGATATTTTTACAAAGAAAATGGTTAAAAATATTAATTTAAAAATGTAAATATCAAAATCTGAAACGCTTAAAGAGAAAATTTACAATTCGGTCATAATTTACTTACTCCTCATTTTCCAAAAGCCTTTGAAAACAGTAGAAGATATTTTGAAACCTTTTGGAAACCGGCAGCCTTTGACTTGTGTAGTATTTGTTTATTGTGTTAGTGATGTCAATTGTTACCGGTTTTTTAACATTTTAAAACATCTTCTTTTTATTACCAAAGAAAAGGTTTGGGACCACTTGAGGGCGAGTAAATGGTGAGTAAATCAGTTTTTTGGGTGAACTATCCTTTTAATATAAAAGCTTAATCTTTTTATTCTGCTTTTAATTAATGAATGGTATTTTATGGAGTTAACTTGTTGACAAAGGTTTGGCAGTGGAACCACGCCTAACTTTGTCTCCTTAACCATTCACCTACTACTTAAAACTTATTTAAGGCAGACCAGCCCTCTAGCACTGTTCTTCTCGTTCTCTCGAACTCGTAGGGACATTATTGTAGAACCACAGATAAACCTACAGTACCTACCTGTTTACTGTTGATCCTCTTACTTCCCTTCCCCTTAATTCTGCTGTTCTCTTACCATCCCTTTCATCCCTACAATAAAATCTAGCTCAAAATGTGGCAAGGTCCATGCTGGTGAAATATTTCCTAATAGGACTGCATGATATTGGAAAAATCTGATATTGCGATGTGATTACAGTGTCACAAGATAGTTTGAATAGCTCTATTTGTCGTTTTTCTGAGGAGTCTAACAGTATTCAAGTAGAGAATTCAAAAAATGCTCTCATTTCTTGTTTTTTTTTGTCTCGTTTCTAGTCCAAAGATTTAAAAATTCCCAGAGCAAGTAAAAACAGTAGATATTAAGAAGAAAAATGTAGATATTTGGACTAGAAACAAGAAAAAATAAACAATTTTTTGCATAAATCATGTAAATTCCATATAAATACAGTGATTAAATACAGTTCTGTAGCTTCTGGTCAACTATAATTCAGTCTATAAATCTACTTTAAATCACAGAATTGGTCTAATATTGCATATCTTTGCGATGTGACTTTTGTGGCTGCGCACATTGCGATATTGATGCTGAAATGAAATATTGTGCAGTCCTTATATATCCTAATATATTTCATAAACTAGAAATAAATACATAATAAACCTAAGCCTACAGGTATAATAAAACTCTGTCTTTCTCTCCAGATGAAGGCTGTGCTGATAGCTTTGATGGTTCTCTTACACTGTTTGGGACAGAAGTATACACTAGGTAGTGCACTTATTTTTTTATTAAATTGTGCATTTTAAAAATTGGATGGTAGGTTTTTGATGCTTTTAATACAAACTAATGGTATGTTTATGTGCACTAATGTATTATGTAAACTAATAATGTTTATGTGCATTTTAGGGGAAGAACCCGTTTGCCAAAATCAGCCTTCATGTTCTGAATGTATCAGGAGTCCTGGATGTGCTTGGTGCACACAAATGGTAGGTCACATCATGTAAATGTAAATTATGCTGATACTATTTATAACAATACATCTGATATTAATTTAAAACCTTCAAATACTTTCTTCAACTCTCTATGTAGTTTTGTTTGAAGATGTCCGTATAGAACTTTCCATTGCATATTATACAAATCTCTTGGTTTGCTTCAACCTAAGTTCCGTAGTCAATGATATTGCTGTTTAAATGGGTTTATTTTAGTTCCACTTCTTATTTAAAGCAGTTTTTTCCTTCATATTCTCTTTGACATATTTTACAGAATTAATTTGTTGTTTTAAGAATTACAACAGAAAGTGGCCGAAGGTCCTTTCAATACAAAGCTCCTTTTGACTGGAATAATCTTCCTTCTTTTTAAATATAATATAAAGACATTAGCCTTTTCAGGTCTCATTTATCTTCTCTTTTGGAAACAACTTGTAAATGTTATTGTTGGTTCCAATTTAAATGTTTATTATTTATTTTTATATAAAACTGTTTGTACTTTTGATTATATGTTTTTGTTAGTTTAGCCTTTAGACAGTGGGAAGTGTTTCAGGTGAAGTGTGTTGTTTGTTTGATTCGCTTACCTCTATGTTTGTTATGATGTGTTGTACTCTGTTTGATTTATGTACTTCGTAGGGACCCCCTTGAAAATGAGACAGTTCATCTCAAGGGGCTATCTCATTTAATCAATTCAAAATTCAATTCAAAATTGAAGTGAAATGTAGAATAGTTGAACCCAATCATCAGAATTGAGAGGATGTATTTGTTCAAGTATTATATATATGTCAGTGTCTGTTAGAGAGAAGCACGCAACATCTAATATACACTATGACAACGTTTTTAGCATTGCGCTTTGCATTTTGTGCATGTTTGGGGGCACTTTTCCTGCTGTGGCAACTGTGGTTATGCTTGCTTTTTCTATGCAAACTAACCAAATATGTCAAAATACATTTGACCTTAATAGTCTTTTTGCTAAGCCGTGTAACAGCGTTAAAGCATTAGATTCAAGTGGGGTTTTGAATGTGCCACCTATTTCCTTTGTTGAAACTCATGTTGTTTATTCCTTGTATAATTTTCTGGCTCAGTTTGACCCATTTTCATTTTGAGTTGTAGGAACTACTAATTAACCTCCCAAGTTTTATGAGATTTTGTATTACTGCTCAATTAAATTTGTATAATGGGGATATTTGCAGGTCAGTTTTATGGTTAAGATACACAGATAAAAAAGTATTTTGTTATCTCTTGCTCATAGCCTCTAATTGAGTTTTCATTAACATGTATGCATTTTGGTTGGTGCTTTTATACAAATTAATAATGTGCATCGGTGGTGTACATTTTTATCAATTGATGTATATGTTAATTTAGCTGTAAATCAGAGATTGTAACATTGCTAGTGCATCGTCAATTTGACCTTTGTAAAAGCAAACTAATAAATTTGCTAGTTCACTCTAAAATGGGAAATTAGTTAATAATTAATTTTCATATTGTTCTGATTACCTGAGATCTTCGTTAATCTCAAATGAACATAATTTAGATTAAATCTGAGAGCCACCTCATACTCCATAGACAGCAAGTGTCTTGAAAAGGAACTTAAACTTTTGTCAAAAACATACAAAGTATAATCAAAGCACCAAGAATGGTTTGTGTTCCAAAAAACCTGCAAAAACAACTTTGTTTGCCTATATCTTCTCTGCTGCATCAGGTTGTCAATGTGTACATTTACCATATGTAGTGCGACACATTGGAGTTAACAGTGCAACAGGCAAGCATTGCATTGCCAATAGTCAGGGCTTGACAAACAACCGCCAACCCACTAAATGCAGGGTTGATTTCAGCTGTGACGAGTTTGACAGCCGCTTCCTCTAGCCACTTTGGCTGGTGAAAATATTTTTTAATTGTAGTTTTTTTAAAAGCATGGTTCTACAATAAGGAAAGCCCAAAATGCATGCAAATGCATTTTTTAATCGAGAAGCAGCATAACTGACAAAAATAATTATGTTCGTGAGAGCAATAGAAAACAGGTGAATACCGAATGAGAGGATTATCACTCGCGCCAACAGCTGATGTGATTTGCGAGACTGTTTAAAACACGTGTGCGTTTCTGTTTCCTTGCCATGCCTAGAAACGCAACTGATGTGATCATTTCTCTTTAAAATAGACTTGACAAAAAGTTATGCTCAAACACCCATTGTCTTGCTGCTTTCAGGAGCTCCAGATTTGTCTTTTTTATAAGCAGCACCAGTTGCTTTCGCTTTAACCATTATTTGAACAGATTATTAGTTGGCCTACATTTAACCATGTGCTTGTGATCATCCTTTCATTATCACACATGCTATGTTCTCACCCGATTTCTTTTGCTTACAGTTATTTTGGTTGATATGTTTTAATTATCATTTTTTACAATAACATTGCTTTAATAGGAGATTAAATCCCCTTTTACAGTATGTGTAGTTAACTGGTGGTTTGGGACCTTAAGCCTGGACAGATTACTGTGCATATTTTAGATGCATGACAATAATTATTTTTTAAATGTCAATTGTTGTTGTTTAAAATTTAAAATTTGAAGTTAAGAAAAAAATAATTATTTATGTTTGGTGTGGTCAGAGATAAATTTGGTAAATCCTTAATTCTGAACCCTGAAAAGTCATGTGAAACAAAACTGAATTGTAATATGACACTATGAAACCATAAACCATTTGCTCATGCTTATTAAGCAAGTTCATACAGGACACACAAAAAGTGAAGTGAATGAGAAGGCATGTGGAGATGACACAAAATCCTAAATCAAGTAATTTTACCATGTCAAAGTCATATTTAAGTGTATTAAAATATTTTCCCACAGCAAAATTGTGGCTAGTGAAAATGCTGAGTGGCTAGAAATGTTGGAAAACTACTAGCCACAGTGGCTGGGGATCAAAAAAAGTTAATGTCAAGTCCTGCCGATTGTAAACGTAGACATTGATGAACAAATAGTTTTTAAATTTTAGAATCCAAATTTTCTTGGAACTTTGCATGTGCAGCAGCTGCAGCTGAACCAATGAACTCTTATTAAATGTTTTGATAATATTTTAGATACTTTTTCTTAACTTCGAACATCTTACATGTTTCCAAAATACCTTAATTTGTGTTCCTAAGACAAATGAGGGTCTTAAGAGATTGGAAAGACATGATTAGGAGTGATTTATCACAGAATTTGAATTTTTGGGTAAACTACACTTTTAAAGGCTAATTAGTATAAAAGCAAACAGTCTATATGTCATTTTCATAATGTCCAATGTAACACATAAACTGGTGCAAATTAGGTCATGAACAAGAAGCCATATAGAAGAAGCCAATAATGACAATGTCATTACAACACAGATAAAAAACATGCGTTTTGTAGGGCATTAAATAAAGGAACATTTACAAATTTCAGCCAAAGAGTCACTTCCTCAGCCTTTCAGCATTCTATTCACTGCAATTTTTAGTTACACAAAAAGAGAGTTTGCTATTACTAACTCGAGATGTAAGATGCAAGATGTAAGATAAGTCTTAGGTGTCTCTAGAATGCTTCTGAGAAAGTTTCAACACTTTCACGTTCAGAGTACTCACACACAAACACATTAACTTTCCACTGTTTTTCCACATCTACTCACAACAAATGTAAAAGGATACAAGTTATTATACACTGCTCTATGAATATCCGTTATGTTACTGTATCTGAGGTTGAAGTGTTATCTTTCATAGTTGTACTGACACTATGCAGCTGTAGGGATTCCAGCACTTATGAATTACATATAAATTTGTCTGTCTTTTCTTTATTTGCACTGTTTTAAAAACAAGTTAAACTTGTAAAACTACACTCCTACACTATGTTGCAGTAGGAAATTGAAATAAAATAGAATTGTTGCATTTATATCACTCCAAAATTACTGTAAACACTCTATACCTGCACACAGCTCTGTCCAAATAGCTTATAAAAGTTGATTTTGCATAATAAGTGAGCTTTAATATTGAATTATTGTCTTATTTTTAACAACTGTTCTTCATAACTGATTGTGCTTAATAATGCGAATGTCCTTTTAATGCAGAACTTCTTGAAATCGGGTGAATCTAATGAACGACGCTGTGATTCTCCGAAGTCTCTGAAGGATAGGGGTTGTGAAGATGTTCGTGTAATCAATCCTGGAAAACATCCATTGGACTATGTGAAGAACAATGACCTCAGCAATGATTCTTATAATGTGGTTCAACTCAAACCTCAGAATGTCAACATTAAACTACGAGTTGGTGAGCTTAAGACTTCAGCTCAGACAAACATTAGAAGAAAAACTTGAAACTGTATTTACACTTAGTAGATACAATATTATACAGTAAACAGATATTGCTCTCTCAGAAATAAAGGTACAAGAGCAGTCACTGGTCGAAAGATACATATTTGTACTTAAAGGGTATATATTGGTACCTCAAAGGAAAATATTAGTACCTAAAATTTTTAAGTGGTACTCTTTTGTACTTCTTAGGTACTAATATGTACTCTTGTACCTCTATTTCTGAGAGTGTGAAGATATACTGAAATATCATTCAAAATGGCATACAAAACAATTGGCACAAACTAGATACGAAACCATATTACAGACTCTCTTCATCATAGCTAGTCAATAGTACATTTTAAATAGACTTTTTCTTTTTATCTGCACCAGACTCTTTCTTGTGAACCACAGGTCACCAAACTTGGTCTTGGAGGGTAGGTGTTAGGGCTGCTGGATTACGGAAAAATCATAATCATGATTATTTTGGTCATAACCGTGATTGTGATTATTTAAAACGATTATCAGTTGAAATCAAAATTATTAGCCTTCCAGTGACATTTTTTATATAAATATTACTAAATTTTTTCACAGTATTCCCTTTAATATTTTTTCTGCTGGAGAAAGGCTTATTTGTTTTATTTTGGCTAGAATAAAAGCAGGTTTAAATATTTTGAAAAGTCTTTATTTAAAGTCAATATTATTAGCCCCCTTAAGCAATACATGTTTTGATGAACTTATTTATACAATGACTTGCCTAATTACCCCAATTAAGCCTTTGAATGTCACTTTAATCTGAATGCTTGTATTTTGAAAAATATCTAGTAAAATATTATTTACTGTCATCATAGCAAAGATAAAATAAATCAATCATAGAAATCAGTTATTAAAACTATTATGTTTAGAAATGGGTTGAATAAAAATCTTTCCGTTAAAAAGAAATGGGGGGGGGGGGGTTGCTAATAATTCAGCAGGGCTAATAATTCTGACTTATATGCAATTATTTTCCTCCCTGTAAATAAGGAAAGGGAAATATATACAGTAGAATTAAGTATGAAGCAAACTGTGCTTTAAGCATCTTCACTGTAATAAAAAAAACTTCAGCTACAAAAGTTCTTCAGTCAAGAGCAGTGAGGGATTTTGTCCTTTTGTTGTTTGATTAATGATAAAAACGTCGGCAGCAGGAATATTGCATGCTGTTACTTTAAGAATAGTTCTGCTTAATGGTTTCTCTTTCCCGTGTCTTTTGATTCTCAACTCGTTTGTTTATTACACAAATGAGGGTTAATATGAATAATCACTAAACACCGTGTTTTGACACAAATTTGACTTCTAAACGCTCACATTAAGATGGCTTTAGTTGTGTGTGCTCTGCTCGTCTCTGAGGCTGAGCACACAAAACCATGCGATCTCTTTTGCGCTTTTAAAAACTTGAATGTTTCAAATGTACATCAATGAGTGATGCGCATCCAGTGATGCAAAAGTTACATTACAGTACAAGCCTTTAGTCATTTTCACGTGAAACTGAGCTTTGCAGAGCATCAAATGTGTACAACTGGAAAAGGGGCGATATATGATGCAATAATCGTTTACTTGATTAATGGTTTTTCATAATCGTTAGAAGCCAAAATGGAAATCGAAACCGAATTTTTAATTAATTGCACAGCCCTAGTAGGTGTCCTGCAGAGATGACTCCAACTTGCCTCAACAAACGTTTGGAAGTTTCAAGTATACCTAACACATTAATTAGATGGTTCAGGTGTGTTTGATCAAGGTTGGATCTAGGGCTAGACGATATAACCTAAAAATAAATCACAAAAAAATATACTTATGATTTAAATAAAAAAAAAAATTCCCTCATTGAAGATTATTAACCTATATAGCATATTAGCTTAAGCAAATGTGTAAGCAGGTTCAAATGTGTCACACAGTCATTTTTTGTTGCGCATGCTTGTGCTACTGTGTTCTTTTTTTATTTCATAGAGCACAGCATTTCTCAGAGTTCTTTTCTACTTGCTGCCATATTGTTTGTGTGTTTCTACGGCAAATGCAGGGGAACAACCAGCATAATCTCATGAGGAAACTTAACTATTTTACGTTTTGACAGTTTAGTGGCTAATTTGTTGAAATTCATACGAGTTCAGACGTACAAAAGGGTACAATTTTTTTTTAAAGGAGGCGTGACACCCAACCCAACCCCTAAACCGGGGGATGAGCAAATCATACTAAATTGTATGACTTAGATCATTCAATTTCATACGAAATAGCCACTAAATCAAAAAGTTATAAATTGAACTTCAAGTGTTAGAGTAAAAACAATTTCCATGCAAACAAATCGGTGTAAACTACACACTCGAGTTAATAGATTAAATAGATTTATCGCCCAGTCCTAGTTGGATCTAAAATCTGCAGGACACCGACCCTCCAAGACCAAGTATGGTGATGTGTTATAAACACTCCATGTTTCTGAGATGACACAAATTCTGAGTGTGCTTCATGCAGGTGAGTGGGCTTGACAAACCACCTCTAGAAGACACTCTTTCCTCTCTGTGTATGTCTGTATGTTTATATATGTGTGTGTATGTATGTTTGAAAAAACTGCTAGACTTATCAGTGCATTTATGTATTGCTACTCTGTGGTGATTTAGAGTGCTTCTTTTATCTTCCTTTAGCAATTTATGTTAATTTCATCAAAATCAGTAAATGTAAATATTCTAAATGACTTTCTTTCCAATTTGCAGGAGTTCCATATGAGTTCACAGTTGAGTTTAAGAGGGCTCAGGGTTACCCTATAGATCTGTACTACCTGATGGATCTCAGTTACTCCATGCAAGATGATCTGGAGCAAATCAAAACCCTAGGGCAGAAAATCCTCAAGAAGCTGAAGGACATCACAGAGACCGTCCGGATTGGTGAGACTTGCTGACTGAAAGACTTCATGATTTTACACAAACACATCAACATAATTTTAAAAACTTGTTGCATACATTATTGAACATACATCATACAGGGTTCTTACGGGTGCTGGAAATCCTGGAAAATGCTTGATTTTTAATATAATGTTTTCAAGGTTAGAAAAGTGCTTGGATTTTGGACAAAGTGCTTGAACCTGCTTGAGTTTGAATTTGCTGGGCTCGAAATTGACTGTTTTGGTTGCATATATGCACAATTTCATCTGCGACCTCTAAATATGGTTGGGAGCATAAGTGCGAGGGCTTAAATTGTTGTTGTGCGACCAGTTTTCATTGCTAAATGTTCACCGCATGCATGTATTTATGGAGCTAATAATATGCCAAAACAGTCTGAATTTGAATTGTGTTAAATTTAATTATTAATAATTGTAAGCTAATAAAACTGATCATATGCTATTAAAAATGTTAAACTGAATTTGAATTTCTTAACCCGATTATAGAACATCTAAAATTTAAGACAATTTTTTTAAGTCAGATTTTTATAGACATATTTTCAAACTTTAGATTTTTTGGTTCTGAATTCAAAGACTGCAGATTTTGGGTATGTAAAAAATACAGTTTTTTAAGAATTCAAAATATTCAATTTCAGATTGTTTTGGCATTATTAGCTTCATACTGATTTAGGAAACATTCACCCGGAATGCAACTTTGCATCTGAAACGCCAATTCAATGACTGTAAAAAAAAAAAATAGCAATGCACTTGAAATATTATGAACGATTGGTCATGAAAGTTTGGTTATACACCCAAACAAAATCTGACTGTGAGCTCATTTCTTGAGATATCAACTTTAGGTAGAAAGAGACCAAACTTTAAAACATACTTCATTCAATAACTGAACTTTTTAAATTTATTTTTTCACTATTTTTGGGTGAACTGTCCCAATAAATCTAAGCTCCAAAATAGTCAACCATTTAAGTGTAAATGTCATTTTGTGTTTTTTAAAATAGCACAATGAATTTAAATGTGAATAAGTACATACAACATATATAAACATGATTAACCGTGGTTGTTAGGTGCTGGAAAAGCATACAAATGCACCTTAAAAATTGCTTGGAAAGTGCTGGAATTTGAAGTTGGAAAAGGTGTAAGAACCCTGAACATAAGTTTGAAAAAGTTTGGTTAATTTTATTGACCTTATTCTTCAAGTACGATTGGGCGCAGCGATTGGAATCTTTTTGGCTTAAGACTTCCAGTCTTAATCACCTCCATTGAATTTTAGACGTTAAAAACGACTCTTTCTGCTGCTGGATGTTGCAAACTGATATTTTCTTATTATATTATACAACTTTTTGTCTATAGTTATAAACACAATTGTTTGTAAAGCAAGTGCTTTGACTATTTTCCTAGTCATTTCTCCAACAGCCGAATGAATCAGAAGTTTAAAACAATCTCGAAAATGTGCTCACTTTCACATTGAAGAATAAGGTCTGAGGGGGAATATAAAAAATATATATTTATAAATAATATATCTTATGTATTTAATGCATTTTTGTGATAAATATATTAATTTCTAGTTATATGCTGCTCAGAAATATTTAATCAGTTAACTGCCTTCAGTTTTATGGTCTTAATGTTTTATTTTACAGAACACTACATTATTTTATGAATAATTCAAGTATGCTTTACATTGATCAAAAAATGTTTCACAGATGTATGACAATTTGGACAAAACAATATTAAGAAGCACTAAAAATTGTTTCTTGAAAGAGAAGCGGCATATTAGAATAAAAAAAGGTTCATTTGACCTTACAGACTAGTAATAAAACTTGTAGAAACTAATGAAGAGTAATGAAAATTCTGCTTTGTCATGACAGTAATAAATTATTATTTTATAGAAAATATAGATATATATAGATTAGCAAAATATATTTAAATAAAATCTAATCTATTTTAAAATCTTGCAATAATTCGCAATACCACAGATTTGTTTTTAATCCAGTATGAGGTTTACTTTAAAAACATCAGAACAACGTAATGAACTCAAAGATGGAAGTTATCTTGATTAAAAAGTAGAGGGAATCTTGAATTGAACAGACCCATTTGCAGAACTGCTGTTTTTAAGAGGGCTAGGAAGTTTTTGAGAATTATTATTATTATTATTTTTTTATAAATTAGAGTTGTTTTTATTTTTTTTTATTACAAACTGTTCAGACATTGACTCTAAAACGTGACATACATACAGCTCCTTTAAAGAACCTGCAGTAATTTAATCAGAACTATATTTGAGTTATTCTTGCTTACACCTTTCTCCACTTTCAGGTTTCGGGTCTTTTGTTGATAAGGAGATGTTGCCGTATGTCAGTCAGCTGCCACCGAGACGTAAGAACCCCTGTCCCAATCGCATAAACACTTGCCAGAAAGCGTTCATGTTCCAGAATGTCCTGCCACTGACGAGTGATGGCAGAGAGTTTGAACGGGAGGTGAGTAAACAGAACATCTCTGGCAACCTGGACTCTCCTGAGGCTGGTCTGGATGCTATAATGCAGGCTGCCGTCTGTAAGGTAAGACCCAGGATGACATGAAAAAAAGTGCATTTCAGCAGCGTATCAAAGAGTCAAAATATATAACAAGGCTGATTTTCCCTATTAAATGACAGGATAAGATCAAATGGGGTAATGTGACACGGATTTTGGTGTACACATCTGATGACACCTTTCACATGGCAGGAGACGGACGACTAGGTGGCGCTTTTCTGCCACATAATGGACAGTGTCATTTTAATGATATGGGTTCTTACATTGGAAAAGCCTATGTGAGTAATGTGCATTTAATGATTTTTCATGCATTTCCAATTGCAAAAGAAACAAACAATTGTCCCTTCGCATGATCCTAGGCCAATCAAAACACCAATGATAACTGCAGAAAGAACTTAAAATACTTCTTTATGATGTCTTGGCCTTTCTAAAGTGGATTTTTATGATAAGATATAAATTTTGTATTTTCCTCAGGCTGTCTGGCTACGTGCTCTCTGTATTATTAGTCCAATAAGAGCAACTTGTTAGTTTTTAAAGGAACTCTTTTTATGAAAATAGGCTAGACTTTACAAGTCACCAGGAGTTAAACAGCTGGGTTTTACCGTTTTTAAATCCATTCAGCTAATCTCCGTAAAGATGGCGGGGGAACTTTTAGCTTAGCTTAGCATAGATCATTGAATCGGATTGGACCATTAGCATCTCACTCAAAAATGTCCAATATTCAATCAGAATTTTTATGATCTAAAACTTCTTAGGCCGATAAGGCTAGGAACTAAGTTTTCATTCTGGTGTTATGACTTTGCTGCTGTATCACGGTTGCAGCAGGCGCTATGACATTACGCAGTGCCTGAAAATCAGGTAACTTTTCTGCACCAAAGTAAATATGTTCTGAATCATCTCTCACCATGTCTACATTGTTTCAAGGCATGCTTCCTGTGCAAACAGGTGGTCACATTGGTCATATTGATATACCGAAGTTGGCCAATTTTCAGGCACTGAGCTTGCTATAGGCATAGTATAGCAGCAAAGCTTTTTGATTATTATGCCAGAATGAGAGTAAATTAAAACTATGGAAGTCAATGGTCACTGGTTTCCAGTATTTTTCAAAATATCTTCGTTCGAGTTTAACAGAGAAAGGAAAATCACAAAGCCTTAAAAACAAGTAAAGGGTGTGTAAATGATGACAGAATTTTCATTTTTGGGTGAACCTTCCCTTTAAATAGGATTCAGTGATCTATGCTAAGCTAAAAGTTGTAAATTTTGGTTAAATAGTTGTAAAATGAGCCTAATTTGAAAAAAACAGTTCCAGTTCTTCAGTCCTTTAAGTTTAAGTCCACCAATGGTACTGTGTGGTTTATATGTTGGAGAAATGGGGGCATATAAAATTGCCACTAAATTTGGTTAGCTTACCTGTCATTTAAACTCCCAGAGAATTGAGGCTTATGAGGAATTGAAGTAGGATTGTTTATATATAAATACTAAATGAGTGACTGAATAAAAAAAAAAAAGAAAAACATTTAAATTAATTGATTATTTCTTTTATTTGACATTTTTCTGCAGGATTACCCATCAGTGGGTCATGTGTCTAGAGTTCTGCAGGATAACAATATTCAGCTCATATTTGCTGTCACTGAGGAAATCTATCCTGCATATAAGGTTTGAGAGAACAATTTATATACTACCAATTTAAAGCTAGGGTTTTAAGCTGTTTTTCAAAAATAATTGTTCAGTGAAGGAAAATGTTTACTCAGCAATGATGCGTTAATTGGATAAAGGTGACTATCACATATTTAAATGGGATAAATTAAATCATTTCAATTGACTTATTTAGTATATAATAATACACTTTATATTTAGGACAATTGTCTTGTGTCTTGACCTCCAAACCAGCATATTTTTTATCAGTGAATTTCTGAAGGACCATGCCTAACATGAAATAAAGCTCAGAGAAAAAAAAGATACATTTATTGTATTAAACCTGGCATTAAACCCAGAAACATTTTTTTACTGACCACAATGTTTTGAGATTTTATAAACACTTAGATATTAAAATGTGTTTAATCGTTAAAATATAACTTTTCTCTCTCAGACATATATTTAATGTATATCTTTCACAGGCGTTGAGTGCATTGATTCCTCAGTCAGTGGTTGGTGTATTGAAGAAAGACTCCAGTAATGTGGTTGATCTCATCTCTGAGGCCTACGGGGTGAGTGCTTAATTAATGTCCTTTCCAGCATTTTGAACCTGTGCAGTGACTTGTGCACTTCCCACTTAGACTAGCAGTAATTACAAGTGGCTTTAAGTACAAAAACGACAGCTTTTTCCCAGTTCTGCATAATGGTTAATCCAATACTAAATGTACTGAAACTCTGTGTTTGACCTTATTAAATGACCTACATTTTTACTTTGATACCGTATGTATCAAATCAATAAATAAAATGTAGGTGATCTTGCTACATGAGAAGAAAGAGACTGCATGTAAGAGAGTGTAAATGTACACAATGTAAAGTTGGGACATTATGGTTGAGACAGTATAGAAAACATAAATAAAAAAAGAAAGTAGTGATTTCTAAATTTACTTTGACTTGTATTTCATTGCAGACAATACATCAAACATTTTTTAATGTGTTCCTTAAACACGTATTCATGCAACAGTAAAGAATTTACCACTTTGTAATGTTGCCATTGCTTTTCACAACACTTATGACACCAAGTGATGAAGTGTTTCATGTGTAGTTTTGTCTCATTTTCTTCAAATGCAAGTTTTAAGGTGGGCAACAGTACATGGTCTTCGTTGTTACATTTTGCCTTTCAAAATACGCCACACATTCTCCATTGGAGACAGGTCAGTACTGCAGGCAGGCCACTAAAACACCTGTATCCTCTTTTTTATTTGCGTTTTTTATACTGTCCCAACTTTTTCTGATTTAGGGTTTATAGCTTGCAAGGGGAATAAAAATTAGTGACCATTATGCAAAAAATACCTGATCACTTTTTACAATGTTTTTTTACCACACAATGGCATTTTAACACTTTAAAGCAGAGGTCACCAAACTTGTTCCTGGAGGGCCGGTGTCCTGCAGATTTTAGCTTCAACCCTAATCAAACACACCTGAACAAGCTAATCAAGGTCTTACTAGGTAAACTTGAAACATTCAGGCAGGTGTGTTGAGGCAAGTTGGAGCTAAACCCTGCAGGGACACCGGCCCTCCAGGAGCGAGATTGGTGACCCCTGCTTTAAAGTCTTTAATTAGTAATTAGGCTAAGGCTAGTTAAAAAAACTGTTATTTATAAGAATTTCCCAAAACATCCCAATTTGGCATCCACATGAAATTAAATGTAGGCGATTGTATAGACATTAAATTTAATAACGGGTCTACTTTGATTCTTCAATAATTTCAGAAAAAAAGTCAAAATATGGTTAAAAAGACAATCCATGGATGTTCAGTGCAACATATATTTATTTTAAAAAACACAAACTTATTAAAAAAAATTTTAAAGAAAGTGATTATGCTAGATTTGATTATACTGTATTTTAAATTATTTAAATTATTAAAACGTCTTGCCCAAAATTGAACAAATGAACTTGAGATTTAGGATTTAGGTTTTAAGTTATTTAAATATGCATTTGATATGGCACTTGTTGGTCGGTTGACTAAAACAGGAACAGAAGGAGATACCTTGTACTATAGTTATATAAATTTGCTTTAAATGTGGTGTAAAAGGGGTTCACTGGAGATCAGTTTTAATAAAACCAAGGAGATGATAATTAGTTGAAACAAACTAGTTCTTAGTCAAGGGTTGAAACCTCTGGTCCTTGAGGGACATGAAATAGAGACCGTTGGATGTTTTAAATATTTGGGAACATTTATTGACAGTGGATTGACATTTGCTGCAAAGGCAGAGTGCATCTAAAAGAAGCAATGCAGAGATTTTATCTCATTAGGAGGTTTAAACAATTTGGTGTGAGTCAAGATTTTCTGGAGATGGTGTATAAGAACTTGGTTGAAATGTTATGAGTTTTAACATAATTGCATGGTATGGACAGTTGCCAATTAAGGAAAAGCAAAAATTGTTGAGTAGTAAAAATTGCCAGTTCAATTGTAGGTAAAGCAGACAACCAAGTGAAGTTTGTTTATAAACTAATTTCGAGAGGAGCACGCGCTTATGATTGATAGCACCTGGTCCACATTAGCTAACGCTGATTCACCAATCAGACGACTCCTTAACCACTATAAATAACCAGAGTATATTACCTCAACCATCTTCATCTTGAAGAACCCCCCCTTCCACCCCTACTCCTCCCATTTCCTAGTCAGGGCAGCACGGAAGCCTAGTGGTTAGCACCACGGTCGCACAGCAAGAATGCCACCGGCTCGGACTCTGGACTCGTATGGCATTTCTGTGTGGAGTTCACATGTTCTCCTCGTGTTTGCTTGGGTTTTCACCGGGCTCTCCGGTTTCCTCCCACAGACCAAAAACATGTAACATAAGTAAATTGACAAATCTAAATTGACAGCATAGACACTTCATAGCATTTTATTCTACTTCCAACATTATTAGCAGGGGAACACTCGAGACCTACCTGAACTCGGACTTCCCTCTCGGCCTGAAACGGGGGGAGCCCCGGGCACGAGGATCTCACGAGTTCAGGGCTCTCTCCCGGGACAGCATGCCAAACAAGCTTTATAATAATTCATTAGTTAAGGGCGAACTCTTGAAATGAAATGTATTCAATGAGAATTAAACAGAAAGCACATGGCATTATTGAAGATTGTTCCCTTCACTTAAATATAAAATTTCCTACCATCAAAAAGACGTTTTACGACAACCTCATGTAAGGAAAAATATGTATCAAATGTCCTTTGTGCTGACTGCCATTAGAATTTTAAATGCTGCACGTTTTAAGTATGTATAGGGTTGTAAATTGAAATTTTTAATGTGATTTATGTGATGACATTGAATATGTTTGTGTTGCCTGTTTTTTTCTGTGATAAATTTTCACTTGTGGACAACAAAGAAAGTTAAAAAAGAAGTAAATCTAGTGGTTGGAAGGTTAATGGCAAAGTATGAATATTAAAAATGGCAGTTAATGAATATTTTGACGCTGCAAGAGAGTCTTTTAATACGTCATCAAATGATTCTTGTTCTAAATATGCCTGACAAGATGTTGGAGTACATAATCTATTGTAATTCTGAATCATTTTAGGGAGTGTCTTTTAAAAATTCTTGTAAAAATGTATCGTAGTTCTTAGCGAATTAATACAACTAGTAAACACAGTTTTCACTTCTGGTTTGATGCTTAAAATCCCCATATTGTCACACTGAATATGTTTGAATCTGTGGGCCAGAACTTGTCGTCTACACTGGTGTTGGAGCAGGAAGGAGCTCCAGCAGAACTGATGGTGTCCTACAGGTCGAAATGTAAAGACAATCAGGCGGCCAATGAATGGAGGGAAAAAGGAGAATGTCAAGGCATCAAGCATGAGAAGGTGAGCACCTCCACCAGTGACACCATCTGAATTATCAGATACCAGAAAACATATGTTGCATCTGATAAGAATGAAGAAGTTCTGTTTTTCTTGCGGCTTTATAGATAACGTTCCAAGTACGTTTGAATGCAACAGCATGTCTGAAGGAGCCTCAGATATTCCGGATCAAAATGCAAGGCATCAGTGAGGAGGTGAAGATTACAGTGGATACCGAGTGTCAGTGTGACTGTGGAGCTGCAGAAAAGTCTTCTGAACACTGCAACCATAAAGGAGATCTGTCATGTGGCATGTGCAGGTAGAGCCCCCTAGTGTCTCAGAACACACAACTACATCACCCATTTTCATTTACTGTTTTTCTCAGTCGCTTTGGTCCATTTCTCAGATCAGAATTGAAATTCTCAAAGCTATTTGTTAAACCTTCAGATTATTGCATCACTTGTGCACATATAAAAAGCAGTTTCTTATTCCTTTGAACAACTTTCTAATGCTTTTGTACATCCATGCAAATGATTATGTGCAATTCTCTGATGTTTCCTACATTATCAATTGTTTATGCCATGTTGATCGAAGTTGATTATTTTGGTTTCTGTTAAATAGTTTCACCTCCTACAACATTGAATCATTTGTTCATAGCATAAGTCTTTACATGCAAAATGGCTGAACAAGTTAAATTTGCCATAGTTTACATCAGAACACTCCTCCAGAGCACACTGTTATATTGACAACACAACTAAGTAATGTGACACATACAATGACACATGGATTTGTCATTCTGACCGCACGGACACATTCACTGACACAGAAATTAAGATTTGAGAGATGAACTAAGGATTTTGAGCAAGAGACTGGGTATGGCAGGTAATCCATGGTGTTTTGCTATTTGTACACGTTGTTTTTCGAATGCAAATACTATTTAACATAGTAGTCATCATATTTTCTATTTTGAGGGTCTAAAAAATAAAATTATGTAATTATTACATCCATGCATCGCCCTCCTCTCAATCATAGATCAGTCCAGCAGTCAAATCAGGTAAATATTTAGTTTTAAAAAGAAAACAAGAATGATGAAATTAATTCATTTAAAACATTTAAAACAAGATTGAGTGATAGAAGGACAGACTGACAGACAGACAGACAGACGGATGGATGGATGGATGGATGGATGGATGGACGGACGGACATATACAGATAGATAGATAGATAGATAGATAGATAGACAGACAGACAGACAGACAGACAGACAGACAGACAGACAGACAGACAGACAGACAGACAGACAGACAGAAGACAGACAGTCAGACAGATAGACGGATGGACAGACAGGCAGGCAGGCAGATATATGCTTAGGACTCCCAGATCACTAAATCCACCCCTGATTCTGTCTACATCGTGCATGATCGTTACAACATGACTTACTTAATGTTTGACTCAGTACTATGTTTTGTGTGTGTGTGTGTGTGTGTTAGCTGTGACGAAGGGTACTTGGGTCAGAACTGCAGTTGCGTGCAACAGAACGATACCATCAAAATGCTGGATTCCTGCCGGCCCAACAACAGATCACTTGTTTGCAGTGGCCAAGGATCCTGTGAATGTGGCAATTGTGTGTGTAGAAACGAGTACAGCGGAAAATACTGTGAGTGTGATCCTGACAGCTGTGAAAAACGCAATGGAGTGAGATGCAATGGTACGTACAGTAGTGAGCGGTGTAAAGATTTTGTCTTGATGTGTTTGTTTCTTTACGTTTTGGCATCAAAAAGGAATTATTTACCCAAAAATAAAGTTAATAATGAATACTCATCAAGCCATCGTGAGTGGATATGACTTTTTGGTGTAGTTTGAAAATTCATCAAGGCTTTTGCATGATGTATAATAGTGTTAAGTATTGGCCCTTTTTTAGGCTTCCAAGGCACAGATCTGGGATAAAACTAACACACACTCATGAAAATATTTTTGCTGCTTGTTCACACTTATTTAAAATGAGATGAATCAACACAATTCTTGAGTTTTTTTAGGGTCAACTTAATTGTTTTATGGTCAATCCACTTAAATTTGCAAAAACAATTCAGTTAAATTAATCAATTTGTATTGGGACAATGTGAAGCAATTGTGTGGAACCCAGCATTTTTTTACAGTTCATATGACACCGGGAGTTGACTTGACAAAGCAGATTGATGTTTTTACAAATATATTTCTATTTTTTTTAAATTATAAACTCAAGTTACTAACTTCCAGCAGCCGCCCAATATCTGTTCTGAAAACTTCTTGGCTGAGCTCACAGTCAGACATACAGTCGATGCGTCCATTGCATAATAGTTTGTTACCACAGTTTGTTTACCACAGAAAATGAAGAACAATGAATTTACAGTGACATTTTTCTTCTTGTTTTTCTACTCTCATCGGCGTTCAGACCGGGTGTTTTTAATGTGTACACCTAACCCCTCCCTTAACCCTATCCCATCACTAGCTCTTGAGCACATAAGTCTGAAATACTACTGGTGCTTTTACTACGAATGTGTCTTGCGAGTCACAGGTCAGCCAAGAAGTTGTTGAGTGTGCATTCGGCAGCAGCCAAAAGTCATTGATTTTAAGTTAAAAAAATTAAAGGTTTTAACATTTTTTTCATAAACAAACACATCGATCCGCTTCATAAGACCTGTTAACCCAAAGACGACACATGGTTTCATTTTTCAACAGATTTATGCACTTTTGAATGCTTCAAAAAATGGCCACTATACAACATCATTAGCATAAAATAAAAAAACACGTTCGACTGTGTTCGTCTTACAAAAGCAAGTCATATACACTAAAAAATAAAGGGTTTCACAAAATTAATTCATGCTTTCCCAACACAAATCGATTAAGTTATCTTAACAAATTTCAGTGGATTGAAAATGAAACAAAACGATCACCAGCCATTTTAGTTGGTACACCTTACTAGTACTAGGTTGGACCCCCCCTTATGCCTTCAGAACTGCCTTAATCCTTCATGACATAAATTAAACAAAGTACTGAAAACATTCCTTAGAGATTTTGGTCCATATTGACATGATAGCAACAAACAGTTGCTGCAGATTTGTCGGCTGCAAATCCATGATGCGAATCTCCCGTTCCACCACATCCCAAAGATGCTCTAATGGATTGAGATCTGGTGACTGTGGAGGACATTTGAGTACAGTGAACTCATTGTCATGTTCAAGAAGCCAGTCTGAGATGATTCACGCTTTATGGCATGGCACGTTATCCTGCTGGAAGTAGCCATGAGAAGATGGGTACACTGTGGTCATAAACAGATGGACACGGTCAGCAACAATACTCAGCTAGGCTGTGGCGTTTACACGATGCTCAATTGGTACTAAGGGGTGCAAAGTGTGCCAAGAAAATAAAATAATATCCACCACTACCACCACCAGCTTGAACCGTTTTTTGCAAGGCAGGATGGATCCATGCTTTCATGTTGTTGACGCCAAATTCTGACCCTACTGTGCAAAAGTTGCAGCAGAAATCAAGACTCATCAAACCAGGCAACGTTTTTCCAATCTTTTACTGTGCAATTTTGATAAGCCTATGCCAATTGTAGCCTCAGGAGGACAGACAGGAGTGGCACCCGGTGTGGTCTTCTGCTGCTGTAGCCTATCCGCCTCAAGGTTGGACATGTTGTGCATGCAAAGTTGCTCTTCTGCCTACATTTGTTGTAACGAGTGGTTATTTGAGTTACTGTTGCCTTTCTATCAGCTCGAACCAGTCTGGCCATTCTCCTCTGACCTCTAGCATCAACAAGGCATTTGCATCCACAGAACTGCCGCTCACTGGATATTTTCTCTTTTTCAAACCATTCTTTGTAAACCCTAGATATAGTTGTGCATGAAAATCCCAGTAGATCAGCAGTTTCTGAAATACTCAGACCAGCCTGTCTGGCACCAACAACCATGCCACATTCAAAGTCACTTAAATCACCATTCTTCTCCATCTAATGCTCGGTTTGAACTGCAGCAGATCATCTTGACCATGTCAACATGCCTAAATGCATTGAGTTGCTGCCATGTGATTGGCTGATTAGAAACTTGCAGTTGGACAAGTGTACCTAATAAAGTGGCCTGTGAGTTTAAGTTGTCTTGAACAATCTAAAAAAAAAAAAAAAAAAGAATTGTGTTGTTTCAGCTCATTTTAAATATGTAGTTTGAACAAGCAACAAAATTAATTTTTTTGAGCGTACACTGACCAAGGATTGCTTGATGGTGGAGTAAACAGGTCATTTTTTACAACTCACAGATCTAATAGATTTCTCTATTTGTTTGTTTGTTGCAGGTAAAGGCAAATGCGAGTGTGGTAAATGTGAATGTAGAGACCGATATACGGGTTCCGCGTGCGAGTGCTCACCTAGCCAAGACAAGTGTAAGAATGATTGGGGCCTTTGCAGTGGTCAAGGGGAATGTGTTTGCAACCGCTGTCATTGTAAACCAGGCGTCATTGGAGATTACTGCTCTGCTTTCATGGACGCTTGCGAGCTGTTCAAGTGAGTTTTTTGTCTCTTCCTGTCTTCTGATATCTAGTTCAAGATTTTTTGTGTGTGGGTTTGTTTCTTTAAACCACAACGGCTGTTTCCTCTGCATGTTTTCTGTTGTTCATACAGTAAGCCTCAATTCTGAAATAATGTCTGGTCCTCATTTAAGCTTATTATGCAACGTATTACAACACTTTACAATTTTATTCTTGTTAAGTAATACAAAAAATAAAACCACAAAACTAAAAGCATGGATAACTAAAATAATAAGGTAACTAAAATAAAAATAATGATGGCTTATTATATTTCAGGTGGTTATCAAGGAAATGTGGTTTTCAATCATGTAACTTCATGTTTTTAAATGATGACAGGTTAAATTAATAAAAACACCATTGGCCAGTGACCATGCGTATATTATTTTTACTAGACATAAAACTATACACTCACTGGCCACTTTATTAGGTACACTTGTTTAACTGCTTGTTAACACAAATTTTAATCAGCTAATCACATGGCAGTAACTGAATACATTTAGGCATGTAGACATGGTCAAGACGATTTGCTGCAGTCAAAACTGAGCATCAGAATGAGGAAGAAAGATGATTTAAGTGACTTTGATTGTGGCATGGTTGTTGGTGCCAGACAGGCTGGTTTGAGTGTTTCAGAAAATGCTGATCTATTGGGATTTTCACGTACAACCATCTCTAGGGTTTACAAAAATGGTCCGAAAATATCCAGTGAGCGGCAGTTCTGTGGGCGCAAATGCCTTGTTGATGCCAGAGGCAAAAGGAAAATGGCCAGACTGATTCGCATTGATAGAAAGGCAACAGTAACTCAAATAACCACTTGTTACAACTGAGGTTAAACTTTGAGGCAGATGGGCTACAGCAGCAGAAGACCACACCGGGTGCCACTCCTGTCAGCAAAGAACAGCAAACTGAGGTCACAATTGGCACAGGCTCACTAAAATTGGACAATAGAAGATTGGAAAAACGTTGCCTGGTCTCATGAGCCTCTATTTCTGCTGCACAATTTGGATGGTAGGGTCAGAATTTGGCGTCAACAACATGAAAGCATGGCTCCATCCAGCCTTGTACCAATGGTTCAGGCTGATGGTGGTGGTGTAATGGTGTGGGGGACATTTTCTTGGCACACTTTGGGTGCATTAGTACCAATTGAGCATCGTGTCAACGCCACAGCCTACCTGAGTATTGTTGCTCAGCATGTCCATTCCTTTATGCCCACAGTGAAATATGATGGAACAGGAAATCTGCAGACACTGTGTGATGCTATCATGTCAATATAGAAAATCTCTGACGAATATTTCCAGTACCTTGTTGAATCTATGTCAAAAAGGCAATTAAGGCAATTCTGAAGGCAAAAGGGGGTCCAACCCGGTACTAGTAAGGCGTACCTCATAAAGTGAGAGCAGAACAAATTGGGGAAATTCATTTAATTCCATTTTTTTGTCATTATTATTTTTTATTTACTCATTATTTTTATTATCATTCGATTTCTAACAACATCAAGGTCATGGGTTTGATTCGCAGGGAATGCTCGACTGATAAAAGTCCTTGAATGTAATGTACTAGACATTTATTCTTTGTATCAAAATGTCTGACTCAAGCTTGCATGTATGTATAATACTTCTCGTCTCTGCAGGGACTGTTTGGCATGTCATTTGGAAGGTAGCGGCTCCTGTCATGAGAGATGTTTCAATGCTACAGTAAAACATCTTGAAGGCACTCATGAATTGTCTTGCATATATAAACACGTTTCATACAGTGTGGAGCTTAAGGCCAGTGGCGAAGTTAATGTTAAATATGCAGACCTGCCTCGTAAGTATGAATGCCTTAACGGTTTACCTTAACTTTGTTTAGATCCTAAATGTAAATAAAAAAGGAAAATATACCAATAATTTACTCATCCTCAGGCCAACCATGATGAATTAGTTCTTTTCTAATGTGTATTATTAAAGAAAATTACATAGAAGCCATGTAGAAATTTGATACATATGTATATGGAAATTTATGCAAATTGCATAAATGTCATACAAGTTCCAACACTGTAAAACATTCTGGGTTCTACACTATTCACTCATGTTGTCCCAACACAAATCTATTATATTGACAAAATTGTTTTAGCAAAATTAAGTAGATTGAACATAAAACAATTAAGATGTCCCCCCAAAAAACTCAACAATTGTGTCGTTTCAGCTTAAAAATAAAAATATATATTCTTGAGTAAAG
Source organism: Danio rerio (assembly GCF_052040795.2). Classification (NCBI taxonomy): domain Eukaryota; kingdom Metazoa; phylum Chordata; class Actinopteri; order Cypriniformes; family Danionidae; genus Danio; species Danio rerio. The sequence goes on along the minus strand of NC_141026.1, from coordinate 41,878,073 downwards.
GTCTTTTGGATTTCACATATTTAAAATGTATGTCTTATATATAACATATTAAAATCCTGCAAAAATGGCCACTAACATATGTATTTTTCAACCATTGTAATTACAAATATGCATATATGATAAATATATTAACTATAATTATATATATATATATATATATATATATATATATATATATATATATATATATATATATATATATATATATATATATATATATATATATATATATGTGTGTTAATATTTGGCCATATGAACTCACACAGACACACGTATATACAGCATATACATGTAAATACATTTTCTTTTCGGCTTAGTCCCTTCATTAATCAGGGGTCGCCACAGCGGATGAACCGTCAACTTATTCAGCACATGTTATTATGCAGCCGATGCCCTTCCAGCCGCAACCCAGTACAGGGAAACACCCATACATTCCCATTCAGACACATACACTACGAACAATTTACTACCCAATTCACCATAATGCATGTCTTTGGACTTGTGGAGAAAACCCACACCAACACATGGAGAACATGCAAACTCCACACAGAAAATGCCAACTGACTCGAATCAGCGACCCTCTTGCTGTGAGGCGATCGTGCTGCGCCACCGTGACACCACAATTTATTTTCAATATTTCAAAATATGTTTCATATATCACATATGGTTTATTTATGTATGTAAAATTATTAACTTGACTCGTATATGTCATTTGCACACATTTCTACGTATCATTTTTCTATATGGGGTGGCCCTTAGTGATTCATAAAATGCTAGTTAATGTCTACCACTTTGATAATGAATAGACAATTAATATAGGCAAAACATTGATAATACTGGTGAGTCTTAAATATATTACGGTTGATTCTTTGAGCTTGTGCTCCAGAGCGTTGCATATGCATTCTGGACCATTTGCAGAGGCTATTTGTTAAAGGTAAAACACTGTAAATAAATCAGCTTCTTGCGCTAACTGTTTTATTTCATTTCATAAGATTTCAGGACTTCATTTTGCTTTGCCTGTCCATGAGTTTTTTGACTGTTAAAGTGCTGGTAGCTCAACTGTTGACATGATCTAAATAACCAAGGACCACAGTTTCAGCTAAAAATCTTCTTTAATGTTCTAATGAGGAAAAAAGTTACAAAACAAGTGGAATGAGGATGATTAAATTAACAGCAAAATTTCAAGCAATGTTGAATGTGAATGGTAACAGTTTTTTTTATTTGTCTCTGTAGATACTGTTGATAAGACTGCAGTTATCATCGGCAGCTCTGTGTCTGGAATCATTATAACTGGCATTATAATAATCATTATTTACCGTCTCCTCCTGGAGCTGTACGACTATAGAGAATATCAGAGCTTCGTCAAAATGCAGAATCAGACGCAGTGGAAAGAGGTGATGTACAGGCATACAGCGTTGTTAACTTTAAATGTGGAGCACATTATACTTGTTATAATATATCTATTCATATATTATAAATGATTAAATAAATATAAAATAAATGAAGTACAGATTGGCTGTTTAAAAATCCTGTGTCTCTCTGTTTTATTCAGGCCCAGAATCCTCTTTTCAAAGGTGCCACGACAACAGTGATGAACCCTTTGCATATGCAAAACGAAGCATAAATTTAAAGACAGAGCAGAGTTCTGGGAGTTTGCTATTGTAGTTTCATGTTTCTTTTCACTTTTTTCTTTTAGACATTTCACACTGTGCAGCTTGAAACTGTGTTCAAAATGTATAGTCTAGGCCAGTGGTTCTCAAACTGTGGTACATGTTTCACAAGTGGTATGCAGGCTTCCTTTTAGTGTTACATAGAGGAAACGCTGTATAATTCAAGTAAAAAATGTAACACACTTTTAACCCTTTGACGCGTACGATAACAACGATGTGATCAGGAAATTGATTTTAATAGGCTAAACATTTTATTTATTTTCATTTTTCTAATGTTTGTTATGTATTCTATCATTTGAAGTTATTTTCCTCCCTATACTTGTAACGGTTGTTGGGGACGTATCTCATATTTTTATATCCCAATGTTGACAGGTATAAGTTTCATAACTTGCTTCTGGGACACATATAGCCAACTCTAACGAGCAGTAAGCAGATCTAATTTAAATATGTAAATCCAATTCATATATTTAAAATACAAGTTAACATTCAGATTTTTAAAGATAAACAAATAAGTCATATATACATGCAGTGTATATTTCAAAATTTATCAAACAGAGTTTTATGAATATTATGACATACGGTACAGTATAACCTATATTTATGAGATCCCCAGAATACATTTGCAGGTTTTGATGAATGGGCTGCTTTATGATACTTTACATTTGAGCACAGCAGTTTTTTTTTACTTTTTAAAAACAGTGCCTTTATTAATTAACTTTTAAAATCACATTTTAATTTAAACGTTGACGTTTTATTTATCTTTTTTTATTTTAGATGTGTGTTATTTTTCAAACTACTTATTATGTTAAAGAGGCTGACAATAATAAATATTCATAATAGTAGGAATTAATCTGCCATGTTTGTGAACTGTGCAGAGCTGTAGCCGCTTAATTACGGTAGGCCTACTGTGTATTTCAATAGCAGTCATTATGGTGGTACTTGGAGAGACTATTTTTTCTGAGGTGGTACTTGGTGAAAAAAGTTTGAGAACCACTGGTCTAGGCTAACCATAAAAACATTGTGATAAGGAACAGGAAGTTTATAAATAGTGTGATATATTCAACGTTAATTCAACTGTTGCAGAACACAAAGCGATTCTGTTGTGACTAAATAGAGCTGTGGAACCAGCTGTAAAACTGAACAATGTCATCCAAACATGTTGGCATTTTTTAACCCATTAAACAATTTAAGAACTTCCTTTGTTTTTATTTGATTTAAATAAGGACTGTTTAACGTTATTTGTGGAACAAGTTTTATGGAATTTCCACATATACTTTGACAATATAAATCACACACAGTCATCCTTCAATTAGAAAGCACAAAAATTATGTTTCACTTTTTATCATGCACATTTATCTTATATTTTTTCAACAATAGAATCAAAATTGATTTTTTTATATGTCTTATGTAGCAGAAGAAAACCTGAATGTTAACTAGACAGCTTATTTTACTGTGTAATCCAAAATAACTTTCTATAAATGTACGGTATATTCCAGAAGGTATGGCAAATTAACCTTTCATGGCATGAACCTGATACCTGTTTAGCTTTACTGCTAAGTGTTTTATGTTGTTATTTTATCTCATGTTTAATAAAAAAAAAAAGGTATATTTTTATTTATTTTTTGTGTTTGGACTTGATGAAAGATTTTGAATAATAAATGTGCGTTTAAAACTAATTTAAAAAATGTATATTGTATATTTCTTTTAATCTTTCTTTATTATCAATATTTCAGTTCATTTAAATCAGTTGTCTTTTGAATTTTGCTTGGGCTTGGTTATAAAAATAATAAATAATAATAAAAGTGCATTTCTAATGCAAATTTTGTATGCTGTATTGTTTTTACATGTTTTACTTTAAAACAGCAAAATTAAAACTTTACACAAGTGTTGTGTATGCATGCAATGTATGTGAATATATTTAAAAGCCATCTGTTTAAATGAGATTACAGATTTTATTCATTCATTCATTTTCTTGTCGGCTTAGTCCCTTTATTAATCCGGGGTCGCCACAGCGGAATGAACCACCAACTTATCCAGCACGTTTTTACGCAGCGGATGCCCTTCCAGCCACAACCCATCTCTGGGAAACATCCACACACTCATTCATACACACACTCGTACTCTACGAACAATTTAGCCTACCCAATTCACCTGTACCACATGTCTTTGGAAGAAACCAGAGCACCCAGAGGCAACCGCAGGGAGAACCGAGGGAGAGGCGAGGTTCGAACCAGCGACCTTCTTGCTGTAATGCGACAGCACTACCTACTGTGCCACTGCGTCGCCATTTCATATTTTATTTTTAAAAACTAAGATTTTTTCTGTCAGTGAAATCAGTAAAAAAGACGACTACAACTGTGTCTCAGAAAGTAAAAAAACTACATTACCCGTGCCATATGGTGTATTTCCTCTTCCGAGACGTTTCCGCGGTTTCCCGATAGGCTTTGCAGTATTTAAATATGTGCGCGGCTTCGCTTTCCTACCGCTGCTGTCATCCAAATAACGGCGACACTCCAGTAGAAAAATAAGACAATTTCACTTTTGTATACATGTTGAGAAACGCTATATTTCATAACACTCAAAAAGAGTGTCCTTTTCTCAGTATCTGACCGTTTAACCGAGCGCGGTAGCTGACAGGCTAACAGGTTTGTTGGATTTGTTTACATGATTTGCAGTCAGCGTTAGCTTGCTAACTTGCTAGTTTAATCTCATGTCAAAACTTACAAGACAACACAAGGAATGACCAAAAACGTAGTATAAAGTCTTGCCGTTCAGCCTAAAATAGTCATTCAAATACATAAATAAGCATATTGTTTTGAGTTGCAGATACAACAATAATGGCATTAAAGAGCTTGAAAACAGAAGATTACGTTCAGCAGTTATCCTGTGTCAAGGACACCATAGTCCTCCACAACGAACTGAAGGTAAACCAGATTTTGTATGTTCACGTTAGAGTGTTTATTTCGTGTACCGTGCACAATGCTGAAGCGTTTATTTTATGACTTTTGCTGTAGAAACATGTGGATGGTGGCTTGGGTCCTTATGGTCGCACAATGTGTGATCGTATCATCAGAGCCTGCAACCAGCGGCTGGGCAACGGCGCTGTGGATGCTGGCCTTCAGGAGCGGATAGTGGAGCTGGTGGAACTGGCTGTCCAAGGGTTTCAACTGCTTGAAGAGTCCGGCATGCAGAGCACCCCCTTTTATCTGGAGAAAATAGTCTTTCACATCCTACAGAAAGTCGCAAGCCTTGGAGCTCATGGTCCTGCTTGTCGACTGGGTCAGCTCGTGTATAGAAGACTGAAATGTTTGTCTGCAGAGGTACAGTACTTTTACATCTACATTTATTCACTTAAAAGATGCTTTTATGTATTTTTACACAGTTAGTTGATGGAAGACACTCATCGTAAATGGGCAAATACACTTTAGAAGCATTAGTCATACAAACTTTTTACAATATTTCCTTTCGAATAGTGCAGGGAGGGAATTAACAAAATTAAAAGCGCTGAGAATATTTCTGATTTCAAGTAAGTGCACATGGAAAAGATGAGTTTTCAACTGTTTCTTTATTATTATTATTAATTATGATTAAAAAGTACTTAATAAATACTTATTATTATTATCAAATTTTTTAATAAATACCAAAAAAACTGTAAATCTTTATACAATCTATCAAAAAGTACTTCAGTTGTATAGTCTTTTGTAGTATAGTGTAGTATATTTTGCTTGCTTTTGATATAATAATAAAGATTACAAAAAAATTGTTGATTATGTATTTACATTTGTTGTAATTACATCTCTTTTACATGATTTGAAACCTTTGGCATTCTGTAAGAATTAAAAATAGACATTTGTTTATTTATTTTTTTTCAGTCAAATTAATGTATTTTATTATATTTAGGTTTAATGTATTTGCTACTTAGTATTTGTTGAGGATTTTGGTGTAAAATATATTATTAGTTGATGAAAACAATAAAACTGTAGTCATTTTTGTCAGTTAAAGTAAAAAGTAACTAAATGTATAATAAGGGTATAAACTAAAGTGGTCATGAATGTTTGGTTACCCAGGAGGCAATTATTTTCAAATAAAATAACGTAAAATAATAGATAATGAAAGTCTTCTTGTTTTTTTTCCCCAGTATGAAAAATTCCTACACTGTTGACATGATGACTTTCTTCTAGTTTAAACTCTTCTTAAGTGCGCCTGCCATGTGGAAACCAGTCTTGTCCTTCATAACCAGCACCATCCATCTGAATTTTTAACTGATGGAACAATCCATAATATGGGTTATTTTTTTTAAACCAAGTTTCCTAACAGGCCTATAGCCCTAAGATCACATATAAGTCTTTTTGCTGAAACTGATATGCTGACCTCATACTGTGTATGTGTAATGTTGATTTTAGTGCTTAAAAAACTTAATTTTTTGATTTAGTGTATTCTTGTTTTTAAAAAGTATTAATTAAAAAGAAATTTATATTTTTACACCCCAAACAAGTTTGTTGATAAGTATTAAAATGTATCTATATTTCAATATTCACCTGTTTTTGTTCTTTTTTTCGATAGATTGATGACTTTAATGTCCTGGTGCGGAATTGCTTTGCAGTCTTGTGGAACAGTCTCCTCTCTAACAAACCGAGTGCTTCCACCCTCCCTCCACGAGACAGACTCCACTGTCAGCTGCAAGCTTTAACATTCAGACTCCTTGAACAGGGCTCCAGCTCGTCCTCTTCCCCATCCAAAGTTCCTCTGTTCGTGGAGGAAGCAGTAGTGGAGTACGAACGATCATGTGGAGGTTTTACTCAAGACGATGTGAGTTTTCTGACCTCTGAATTGCGTGAGCTGTTCTCTGGTGCTTTCATCAATCCTCAGGACTCTGCATCAACTTCTTCACTGCTGGCTGTGTGGTGTGAGGTGGCATTTAAAGTGTCTAAACTGCTCTGCAAAAGTAGCTTTTCACCTGAGGCTGTTGAACTCTTGCGAGGCACTCTGAAGGAGGTTAATGGCCACGTTGGCCTGCGTTCGGCTCTGGGTCTGGCAGACCGGGCAGTGCAGATGCAGTGTGTGTTAAGTTCTGGAGGTGAATGCAGTAAGAGCTTCACTGAATGTGCCCGTGCTCTCCGGATGTTGCCTTGTGCCATGTCCAGCTCAGAGTCTCATGCCCTGTTAGAGGCTTGTCAGCTGGTGGTTTGGACGTTGGAAGCCAGTCAGTGTAAAGGAATGGATGTGACCACTTTGCTGGCTTGTTTTTCCTTTTTGGAAGAATATCAGGAATTTCTGCTTGCACAGCAAAAGGTATGCTTGTGTAATAATTCACTGATACTCTTTGATTGGGTTGAATTTTTTTCTTAAAGTCTTGTGTGTTTATTTTCCAGAACTCGTTTTCGCTGCAGGTCCAATACTCTCTTTGTTTCAGTTTTTACCAGGGCTTCATCTGCACATATGATAGTCTTCATGCTTCTCAGGTAAGGGTTGATTGAGCAATGTGTGTATCTGCAATAGTCACAGCGCAGGATTAGATTATTTATTAAAGATTAAAAAACATTACATGTATATTACATTTAATTATTTAGACAAAGATGATCGGGTTATTTTACATTTAATTGTTCAATTTCTGTACATAAATATTGTTAGGATCTACCGTAAAACCTTAAAGCAGTGTTTGTTTATTTATTTTTGCTTGTAATTTATTATAATTTGTGCAGATGCTCTGCATAAAAACAGACTTGATCATTCCAGTTGATCTAAATGAATGTAATCTTTCCAAATAGAGCTATTTAAATCATCTGCTGCAATTGTATTCATACCGCAAAACATATCACAGCAAAACAAAATATCGCAATGTCAGGTAATTTGCTAAACTGTCTGCAGTAGGGCAATAATCACATCACAGTATCTGCAATGTTGAGTTGGGATTAAAGTTAAGCAATGAATGAAGATTGTTACTAAATATTGTTATTTTACATTACTTTTGATTATTCAGTTACTTTACCTGAATATCTGGCTACTGTTTGACCATAAGCACTGCTTATTTCTCTAATCTTTGCCCTGTATATCGCTGCAAAATGATCCCATTCATTCCAAATAGAGCTGTTCGAGTCATCTGCTGAAATTGTATTCATTTCGCAATATATATCACAGAAAAATAAATAATCCCAAAGTCAGATTTTGTCAAAATGGTGCAGTTCTCATGTGGACTATGATAAAATTGTTTTTGAGGGGTCTCACATTTAAATAATTCACTTATTATTTGTTTTCAAAGGTGTCTGTGGGCGAGACCTTGGACAGAGTGCTATTGTTCTGCCGGTCGACCGCAGGACGTATGCTTGCTGAACTGCGGACACTCAATAATGACAACTTGCTGCTTAAAGCAGGTAGGTGTTTTTTTAAGCTTGCTGAGTTCTTATTGAATCAGTCTGTGAATAGGTTAATATTTATTTAGTGTCAGAATCATTCTAATATGCCGTTTTGTAATCATGAAGCATTTATCACTGCTGTTTTGAAAAAGCTATTTTTCAGGATTCCATTTTAAATGTGAAAGTTTCCATTATTGAAAGATGTTGTTTTACTGCAGTGGTTATGTCTGCATTCTGGATTTGATTAATTAAATGTCCATGCTGAATATGTATTAATTTGTAATAATAATAATAGTAAATTACATTTGAAATAAAAGTATATTATATGTCTCTTTTCCCCCCTTCTCTAGTGTGTGCAGTGAATAATGTGGTGTACGAGCTGTTTAACAGGAAGCTGTATGAAGGAGCCTTTGGATTGTCGATGATTGTGTGTCAGGAGCTCTGTAAGGACTGCCCGCCCTCTCTTCCTATGGATCGGGTAAGAACTACCTGCTTTTATTATTTTATTTTGGTAATCATTTTTTCTGTTGTTCCAATCACCTGAGACATTCATCTTCAGAGCACAAATTCAGTTATTGTAGATTAAGTTAGAGAGATTTTTTTGACCCTTCATCAACAGCACCGGCCCTAAGACATTTAAAGTTCAGAAAAGGAACCAAAATGTTGTCAAAACAGTCCATGTGAACTGTAATCACACAAAGCTCCAAGAACACTTTTATTTATTTGTTTATTTTAAAGGAACTTAATTTGCCCGTGTTTCATGTCAGAGTGAAAATTTACTTCAAGCAATACAACATTTGCATTTTGCACTGCTCACTTTGTACTACCCGCAGTAAACATGCACCCTGATGAGGTTGAGTAAACATTGGTGAACAGCCAATTTTACAGTTTCTTTCTTTTTTTAAATTTTTTATTTATTTATTTTAATTATTTCATTTTTGTGTGTGAAAATGAAGTATCCTAATTTGTGTAAAGGTCTCAGAGGATTGCAATGACATGTGGATGAATAATAAATAACAGAACGTTTACTTTTAATAAGCAAACTTATTTTATTCAGTTCATATTTTAAAGTGAGTTTTGTGTTTTTAGAAAAAAGAAATTGTGAAACCATAATATACATTATATCTGCAGTGTATACAAACAAACAACTAACCCACTAATAACAGCAACAAAATTTAGTTTTCCTTGTGTCAGTATTGTCTTCCATGTATTATAAACCTATTGACTTCTGAACATCTAGTTGTACATTCAGTTTTTAAAAAATGTATATTTGACAAGATAAGCCTTATGACTACATTTATCATGTGAATGTTTCAGGTCAACCGCTGTTTCATGCTGACAGTGCAGTGTAGTCGCCGCGCAGGCCATCTGGAGCAGGCTCTGGACTGGATTGTTCGCTGGATTCAGGCTTTGGGCTCACAGATTTTGGATCATCTCACTGAACCTGTGTCGATGTGGGTCAAAACTAAGTGTGATGCCGCCAGAGCAGGCGAGGATGACACACGCCTGAGGTAACTTGCACTTTAAAATAAGGCTTCCGTTATACTTCTTAATTGCCTTTTAAGATGACAAATACATTTTTCAGGACTCTGAGGGACGGGTTAGGAGAATCCTTAGTGGATGAGGAGGTTATGATGTGTTTGTTAGAGGAGGAGTTGCGTGTATATAAGGAGCAGACTGGAGACACAGCACAGGAACGCTACAACACACTCTGCGACCTCTTGGAAATCTGCCATGAAGAAACCCCACACACACTAAGAAGAGCTACGTATCTGTGTGAGATGGCACAGGTTGTGTGCTATCAGGACTTCAGCCAGCAGACTGACTGGTGGGTGAACACGGTGAATTATTTCTGTTTTCAAATGGTGTTAGGAGAAAAAATAATAACCATTTTTAAAATAGACGTGATCAGATTGTACATAAGAGATGGCCACTCGAGACTTGCATACATTTTGAGGAAGAAAAAATATTTTTGACTTGTAAGAATATTTTCATCATATAACATATATTTTAATAATATTTAATATTTTTAAGTTATATTAGAGCCTTTTTATTCAGGAAAATGTTTAAGGGTTATGTTTAAAATTGTGTTTTCTAGAGGAACTTTAGAATATTTAACATTAATTAAACTGAAGCAACTTATGACTTCATCAGCATTGTTTTATAATTTTTTATATTTTTTTTTTTTGCAGTGAGTGAATGATTAAATATAGTGAATATTTAGTACAAGTGTTAGCATAAACATAGCCTATGCTGCAGATATGGCATTAAAACATAAATAAACATGATATTAGCATGTTTTCAGTGATCTGGGGTCCGTTCCTCGTACATTGCTTAAATTATCTAAGATGATTTTGCAGATCCTTGATCTTTTAGATAACTGATCTTTGGTTAATTTGGTTTTAAAGACAAGTTTGCAAATCAGAATAATGTCTGGATGAACTGATCTGAGATTGCTGCGTGTGTTGTGAAGGACAGATCTATCGATCCTCAATCATGATCAGCAATGCATTTGGCTGACGGCACAGCAGCGTAATGACATCATCTGATTACTATTCAATTATATGTGAGCAAAATTACATAAACTTTGTAGGAAACCGTTTGTTAAATATGATACGCAGTAACATTCTATGTTTGTTGTGGGCTGCATGCTTTAAACTTTCATGAGCCAAAAGTATTTAGCAATTCATTTAGTTTTACTTCACAGTAAAGTTGCTGGGTTTTTTTTTATGGGTTTTGAAGAACGAAATGATCTTGAATCATGTCAAATCGTCAACAATGAAATCCAGCTAATTGAGTAATCCACATACGAAGAACGGACCCCTAGTTAGAAGTAGTAAATCAAGACTATAGTGTTTGCTTATTTTGTGTCCACTTGTGTTGTGGATTTTTTAAGGCTATTGTTTTTATGGTAGTTTTTTGTGTGATTTACAAGGTCTATTGAAGAAAATAAACCCATGTTACAAGGCTTTTGAATAAGCGGGAAAAAGATCAAATGAAAAGCATGTGGATGCAAAGTACAATTTTGATCATAGTCTTTGGTTTTTGTTACAATGCAGTAAAGTGTAAAAAAAAATCAGCAACTACCAGGTTAAAACAGGGCTGGAGATTAAAGATATATTACATACAGAAAACTAAAATCTGGTTTTGTTTATTTATTATCAGCTCAGCAGTTGATTTTACCCACGAGGCTTTGCGGTTGCTGGAAGCAGAACCAGAGACGGCAGAGAATACTGATAGGCTGAAGGATGAGAAAGCCCACGCTTCCCTGTGGCTCTATATCTGCACTCTTGAGTCTAACCTGCAGGAGGTCTGTGATGAATGTGGACGCTTAAATAAAATATATTTTTAATTGTTCTTAAATGCCTAAAATGAGTTTTGTTAGCAAATATAGATGATTATAATTAGTGCTGGGCAGAAACTTATCACATTCAAAAATGTTTGATTTGACGTGATATGTTCGTGTACCGTGTATATTGATGTGTGTATATAAATACACACTTGCATGCATATATTTGAGAATTTATATTTGGATAAAAAATAAATGTGTATGATACAAATTGTATATATTTTTAAAGATCTATGTAACACAGGGGTGTCAAAGTCAGTTCCTGGAGGGCCGCAGCCCTGCACAGTTTAGTTCCAACCCTGCTCCAACACATTTACCTGTGGGTTTCTGTTACACTTTTTGATGGTCCATTTGAGTATTAGTAGGCTGTCTGCTTAATATGTGTTGATACTGCTCCTTCAACAGACATTTAACTGACTATAAGAAACTCACCTTTACACTATTAGAAACTAACCCTAACCCCATCCTATCAGTCTACTTGCCAACTAAGGCTGCATTTACACTGCAGATCTTGATGGTCAATTACGATTTTGTGACTGCATCCGATTTATTTATTTATTTATTTATTTTAATGACCTGCTTACATCATCTTTTAAAAGTGACTCTTATCCAATTGTCTGCATTTACACAGCACACAGCAAAGGCGCAATGACCAGGAAAAAAAGAGTGGGCGCTGACTAACAGCTGATAATTAAAGAGTGCTCTTTCCTCTATTCCTGTATGTAATCTGTTCACAGCTTTTGACAAGCTGTTTTACTATAGTTTGACAGAAATGTTCTCATTTGTCCATCTTCTTTTGATATATATATATATATATATATATATATATATATATATATATATATATATATATATATATAATTTTTTTAAACCTTTAGGCATCTTAATGTAATGTCCATGGTGTGATTTATGCCTGTGATGTATGCACTAGTTTTATATTTGGTTATATTGGTTACGTGGCGGACATTGCGCTCTCTCACTCTTGTTAACATGCTTAAATACCTGTGCTATATGACAGTATAAAAGCTGTTTAAGTCCTCGTGTGTGAGATTAAAGGTTTGGGAATCTGCTGAAGTCTGTTCTGAAATGAAAGCATCAGACTTGACGTCATTCGCTATGGTTTTTAATGATGCGCGACTCGCATTGACAGGTGAAAATCCGATCTACCTGCTTACACTGCAGACAGGAGAACACAGATCCGATTCAAATCGGATACATTTCCATTTGGGAAATATGGGAGACATGGGAGAAAAAAATCGGAATTGAGTCACTTAAACAGTGCAGTGTAAATGCAGCCTAATTCTCATCAGATAACATGAAGATGCAATGTAGCCTAAATTTTGCAAACGGACCATCAAAATAAAGTGTGTACTAGGTTTCAAACAAGCCTCAATTAGTTCAGGTGTGTTGAATTTGGGTTGGAACTAAACTGTGCAAAGCTGTGATCCTCCAAGAACTGACTTTGACACCTGTGATGTAACAAATTGGTTTTGTATAGTTTTGTTTCTATGTATGTGTGTGCATAGTATATATATATATATATATATATATATATATATATATATACACGTAATAAATATATATAATACACACATATACTGTCAACTTAATTTTGTATGCGATAAATTGCAAATAATCTTTTCCCAGCACTAATTTTAATCTACATGTCAATTTAAAAAACAAATTGATTGCGATAATTAATTTATTATAGCATAAGAGACAGAGCACATCATTTGAACCACACTGTACATACTCAAAACACTATAAAAACAACATTTTATATTACGTATTCATTGTGTGTGTGTTACAGGCTGTGGACACAGAGAAGCGTTTGTGTGCAGTGCAGGAGGAGAATAAAAGAGATGTGAATATGGATCCTGTTCCCACAAATGATCTGGAGTACGAGGACAAACAGAAATCACAAGAGAGCCAGTTAGTCTACGATGGACTACGCTTCAACCTGCTGGCTCACAGCAGTAAGCCAACACACTCAAACACAATGCAATAATGCATTTTTCTATACTGCGTTCATTTGTATTGTATTGGTTTATAGACTAATCTAGTAATGTGGTTGATTTTTGTTTGTGTCAGAGCAAAGTGAACCTCTAGATAAATGTTTGTCTCTATGGCGGAGTCTCCTCAAGGGGGCTGTGCCTGCAGTTAGAGACCCTAAACTCACAGCTTCTTCCATGACTTTGATGGCTGCCCTATACACACTTATGGGCAAGGTATGTGTACACCTGCATTACTGACTATGCAGTAAAGTGTTTGAGATTTGTACTCATTAATAAATAACAAATATGTCTTTAGCACCTGCAAGCTCTGGAGGGATATCAGCTTGCTGCCACCCTTTTCCATGTACTTGGTGATGGCCAGAGTAGTGCCAATGCCTTCTGCCACTCTACCAGGATCTTGCTTTACCTGGGTTCACCGCAGCTTGCACAGGTGAATTCTAATTTCAGCTAAAACTAGTGGAACATTCAAAACTGCCTTTGACCCAAACTTCTTTTCTTCAGGCTGTTAAGACACATTGTATTGTTATTTAGAAGTAGTCTAATGATAACCGAAACCGTAGTGATCAAAAGTTAGCAGATCACATTTTAAAAGGTAAATCATACATTGAATAATGCAATCTTTGTGTAGCAGCATGCAACTTTTAAAAGGTGATTTGACTTTTGATTTCCTCTATATAGGTGATTTTATTTTATTTTTTTATATGACTTCTTAGTAACGATAATCATAACCAGATTAATCAATATCTACTCAGTTTTTGATTGATCCGGTAGTAGAGTCAGATAAATGATAAGTAACTGGCAGAGTTCATACGATCATGGAAGTCGATCACATGCTTGGCCAATCACATGCTCGGCCAATCACATGCTCTCACATTGTTAGTGCCATGTAAGCATTATCTAAATAAATTTTACATCGATTTAAAAATAATGTGTATGGATTCTGAACTGGTAATTTCCAAAAGAAAATGGATACGTTTAGTAATAAAATAAGCAAAGACATTATGAGCCAGTCATTAAAATATATATTCAGAACAATTTGTTAAAAAAAATAAATAAAAAAAAACTCAAATTGATTGGAGACTCCTCCATTTTAAACAAATAAACAATCAAAAAATCATTGAATCTAGGTTTATCCTGGATCATGAAGCTCTACTTTATAAAATAAAAAGCTCATGTTAAACTCAAACAACTTTTGCATGTTTCAGGTGGACTTAGAAAAAGCAGAAAAGAGCTTGTCATCTGTCACCATCTCTGAGGGCACATCTATTATCTCCATGCTGGCCATGTTGCAAAAAGCACAGCTACACTATGCTCTAGGACAGGTAATACTCATTCATACAACTGTTTGTGGACCTGTGATTCAATTTAATCCAAGAAAATCTTATTTCAATGGTATAATTTCTGATAAAACCAGTATCTGTCCTTGGTCTGTTTCTCTCTCTGTCTTTGTTTCAATTAAATTTTCAATTCGAGCTTGCTTTATTGGCATGACAAAAGTATTGCCAAAACATTTGTAATGTTTACAGTAAATAGAATATATGAAAGTAATTATGGAATTATTACAAATTCATAGTTATTATTATTAAAATACTGTTAGTAACATTTCTCTCTCTCCTTCTCTGTTAGGTGGAGAGTGGCGTGTCCTGCCTGATGGAGGTGATAAAGGAATCTGCTCAGCATCATTCTAAGAGCTGGTACCTGCTCAGGGCTCGAGCACTGCAGACAGCCAGTGAATACTTGAGTCTGGACACACTGGCTTTGAACTCACAGCTACGCCAGAGCATCATGCAGCAGGGTCAGTACTTGTCTAGTACACACACTGCACATGTAGATGCAGCGAACAACAGTTCTATCCCATTTCATGCTTGCATGTTTAAAAGCAGTTTTTTACATAGTGGCTTAAGGGAACAGTTCATCCAAAAATTATGATTTTTTTCACCACTTACTCATTCTCCATGTGTTCAAAACCTGTTTGAGTTTCTTTCTTTTGTTGAACATGGAGGAAAAATGTTGGAAAAAACAGCTATTGATGTTCATTGTATTCTTTAGACTTTCGTTTCAACAGAATAAATAAATATATTGAAGTTTAGAACCACCTGAGTAAATGAGGAAATTTTATATTTTGGATGAATTTTTTTTTTTTTTTTTTAAAGATTAAAAAACTTGACTTTATACACTATATCAGTTGTGTTTTATAAAGAACAGATAACATATTCAATGCAATAAATATATGGTTATAGTCTCTTGAACATACTTGTCTTTACTATGAGTAAAGGAAAATGAATTAATTTATGAAAATCAGGAGAACATGTAAATTGAAAAACCAACTTGCCGGATCCTCTTCCGGGAAATGTTAGATATTCGTGTTTTGCTCTCCAGTATTTATTTTAATTGATCCAGTATTAAATTTTGTGTGGTGAATTTGTGTATGTGTGTGGGTGCGTGTGAGAAATGTCAAAGAAAAAACAGCAAGCAAAGCTGATTGGATTGTGTGCGCATGTACACAAATGTAGTCCCTTTCCACCAATCAGTTTTTTTTATTTTTTATTTTTTTATAATTATCTTTTTTATTTTTTCAAAGTTTTACACCTACATCAGATACATGTCAATTAGGTAAAAATAAATAAATAAACTTGTAAAATACGATATGCATACACATAAACACCAAAACTATGTACGTGTAGGGAGTGATCCTTCCGATTTTAGGTTAAAAGAAAAAAATTTGATTTATGGGATGTTGCATAATTGTTCCATTTTTCCCAAAAAGAAATAAATTGTTCCATTTTCTGATTCACAAATGCGATAATTTGTTCTATTCTATAGATTTCCATTGTAATTTCCATCCATGCATTTAGGGTAGGACTTTCATGGGACAACCATTTTTTGGTAATGCTCTTTTTGACAGCTACCAATAAAATATTTATTAGATATTTATCTCTTTTTAACCATTCATCAGGTATATGTCCAAAAAATAGAGTTTTACAATCAAAGGGTATCACAGATTCAAAGATATCTTGTAAGGCATTGTGTAGTTCTTTCCAATATTTTTTAATAACTGAGCACTCCCAGAAAATGTGATTGTAATTCGCCTTTTGATTTCCGTATTTTCTCCAGCATATAGACAAATTTCCAGCCTGATATGATTTCTGGGAGGGTGTGATTAAAGAATCTTATTAAACTCTTCCAACCAAATTACCTCCATTTTCTTTGATTTAGAACATTTCCATTGATACCTCCATATTTTGGTCCATTCATTCTCAAACTGATCAGCTTTCAATCACTTTCGTTAGTTGGTGATTATTGTTTCACACGCAATGAGGAGCGAAAATAATGACATATTGGCATACCCAAATAATATTTGTATTTTCAAAATGCCAAAGAGACAGTCAAGCATATATTTTTTTTAACCACGAGTAAATCTGATAATGAACCTGCTCAAAAGACATCTTGAGAAGATGAAACTGCACCTCTGGATCAGGATAGCGGGAGACAGAAGCAAAGCGAGTCAAGTCAGCCAGATAACATGACTGAAGATCTGACTGTAGGCTCTTCAGTCAGTCAGTCTTTATTCATTTCCTGAAGGCAATTTGGTTGCAGCATACAAGCATGTCACACATAATACACAAAAGCACATTATACAATACAAATTGTACCCTAAATTTAAAAACTTTACAGGTGAGGGGATGAATGAAAGTATAAATCGATTTGTTTTACTAACAGGAGTTCTATATCAAATACCAGAAGGAAGAAGATAAAACTCGTGGTGCATAGGATGGGAGTCATCTGACAGAATACTCTAAACTTTACTCAAAACTTGTCTATGGTATAACTGAGCCATGGTCATCTGTTTTCTCCCTGTTATTTTTCTCCCAGGTTCACAACTTTCTCCAAACAACTCTTATTTTTCACACTTGGAGAATTGAACCAAGAAAGCAAAGAAAAGGATAACAATGACTGAATGTATGAACTGTAAAACATGCACATGTGTGATTTATCTATATTAAAAGATCTTAATTTCTGTGAGCAGTATAGTCTTTGTTGCCCCTTCTTACACAACATATTAGTATTAACAGAAAAGGACATTTTATTATGTAAACAGTTCCCAAGTTCCTATACTGATCAACACTCTCAATACCCACTCCATTAATACTTGTTTGCTTACCTTTGATCAGTCTTCTCTTACGATTAAAATCAGGCTCTTGTTGAAGATTAGTAAAAACTAAATAGTGATGTTTCATACGACTTATATTTGTCGCTAAATGTTGGTTTTTATCCATGGTTGGCCCATAACGTTAAATTGCTCAAAATATTAAAAACCGTTCTGAAATTTGATGCTTTTATTTTCACTATAACTGCTTGGTAAGGTCATGTTCCAGGAAAACTCAAATTGTGTGGCAGACATCGTTCACGGTAACTTTTATTTCCTGGTTTTGTTCTGGAAATTATTTATTTACAATTTAAGCACTGCACAAACCCATATGCTACATGTGATTTAATGTTGTGAATTGTGTGTGTTGTAGGTCTAAAGACTCCAGACACTGCTCAATATGAAGGGTTGAAGCTGTTGTGTAGCCTGGTGATGATGTTATTGGGCAACGGGTTTTACGGAGCGCCTGGACCAAACACTGACACTCGCTTTGTGGATAAAGGTACAACCAATTTGTGGACCGATTTCTGCATAAATCCATAAGAAATGTTTTTGCTGTTTTCGTTTAACTTGTTGCGTTTTCTATCTGTAGGAGACAGTGTTGTGTTTAAGTGGCTGCTGCTGAGTGAAGTGCTGGTGTGCTCGGAGAGAATGGTGATCACCAGGAGCAGCAGCGGAGCCGTTCATGAAGCTAAAGCTCAGTGTCTAGAGGCTCTCAAACTGGCCACCAAACTACAGACACTCAGCCAGTGAGTACTTCATGTCTGTTAGTGTGACAAGCAGAATGTGTGTGGGAGTGTTAAATGTGTGTTTCTGACAGTAAAGTCAACAAGGCAACCAGAAACGACATGCAGGATTGAGTAAAACTGATTTACAAGCAGATTGACTGGCATGTTTTGTTGTTTTGTAGCTGTGCTGAGCTGTTGGTGCTGAAGGCAGAGCTGGAGCTGATGAAGGGTGCAACTGAAGCTAGTAGTTTAGACCTAGAGCAAGTTAGACATTTACTTGATCTCTGCACAGGTAAGATATGAACGAAGATATATCCATGAATATATGAAGGTGCAAAACATATTTGAAATTTCTATGTTTTGTATTCATTTTCTTTTCTTTTTTTATTATTATTAATAATATTTAATTTTTTTAGTTTTAATTTATTTTAGTTTTTATAAAAACTGTTTTAGTTTTCATTGCTTTGTTAAATGTATTTGACTTATTTTGCACTTGTTATTTTGTGGTCCTCATGTCTTTTATGCTGCATTTTGTTTTTATTAGTTGTTTTCTAGATGTGTTGCTTCTTTTCTTCTAGTTGTATTTATTTTAAATTCATTCATTTATTTTACTTTGTATCTGTTGCTTTATTTCCATTTGTCAACTTTTTTTCAGGATTCTCACAGTTCTTGAAAGTACTTGAATTTCAGACATGAATTCAAGGCTTGAAAAGTACTTCAAAACAAACATAGGTCCTTGAAAGGGCTTGAATTTAAAGTTTATAGTCTAACAATTGTACTGTGCTGCTTTCAACTGAAAGAAAATGCTAAGAAATTCTTAATTTAAAGATCTTAAATTTAAATCTTATACATGAACTGACAAATAATGCATTTTATTAAAACTTTAGAAACCACATTTGAATATTACCAGTGTTGAATTCACCTAATTGTATTAAAGTTTTTTTGAACATGACTTTAAAATGTAAGATATTACATTTTAATGTAAATATTAGGTGTAAGCGAAATGTTAAGAAAAGGAAGGACTTTCATGGTGCTATATATGCTGGGGTGTGAATTACAAAGGTGCTCCGTTTAAAATTATTAGTGATTTAAAAAGCCTTTGAATTTGGTGTCCATGGAAGAGTGGGAACCTTGTGTTTTGTATGTGTTAAGTTTTTTTACTTATGTATTTCTGAATTTTTTTTTATTTAGTGTAGCAACATAACCAATACAATATTTCTGCGTAAAAGGTAATATTTTACACTGCCCATCATTCACTTTTTTTATACTAGATAGTGTAAGGTCCACCCAGTTGGTCCAATGGAGGTGTCCACTGGTGGATGAAAGTTCACTGTATGTTCGATCTTTCCAGTGCACAATATTGATTTACTTTAATAATTAGCTCATATCTGACTCCAATTTGATTGAAGGTGGTTTAGAATATTAATGTATTTATCCTCGTTTTATCGGACTCCAATTATAAAAAATTTATAAAGTTATTTTGTTTTCTTTAACATTGATTTAGATTATGATTGAATATTCTCTTAGATTCATTATTTTATGTTATTCTCGTTCATTCGGATTCCTATAACATCCTGAGTCTTGTACCGGCCGAGTATACAATCTCTTAAGCACAAGCGTGTCAGTCTTGGTCACTGAACAGTGGCGATTGACCGCTATCCTAAAAGGGCAGAACCCTACTTACTCAGATTAGGATATTTTTTATGCGGTCCCCATAGAGCTGCTATCTCCTAAATCAAACAGACCTATTTAGTCATATAATGATCGTTATTATAGAATTAAGCAGACCTGTCGTACTTAAACTATTAATAACTTTGAGTAATCACTACACTATCCAAATATTATTATTAGTTTAAAAGATGAAGGTCTATCCCCTTAGATAATCTTTTACAGTTTAAGGATACATGAATTAATGCCAATGTGTTAGTCGGAGCTCTAAGAACAACTTATAGCCTGCCATGCTGCTCCGTTCACGGTGTTTTAGTCCGTTACTAACCTGTACAGAGGCCTTAATGTAATCTACTAGAGATAATAACACAAACTCTGTCTGAATAATTCAAAACATAACAATTTATTAGCCTGGTAAATGTGTATTATACCAATTCATTCAGTCAATTCATAAACGATCACTACAAGACATCAAATTCTCAAAGATAAATCAAAGATTTAAAGATGCATACCTGACTTCAAAATAAACATAGTGTGGAACATGAAGTTCCACGCTATGGGCTGATTTGGATAACAGAATCGTGCCGAACATTTAAAATCTTTCCCTTACGTAGTACACTCTAGAATCCCCTCAAGGAAAGGGGTGTGTGAATAACAAAAGCCATTTGCATTTAGTGGAAGAGTTTCTGCCTATAGGAAAGGCACCAAACACAGATAGATAGATAGATAGATAGATAGATAGATAGATAGATAGATAGATAGATAGATAGATAGATAGATAGATAGATAGATAGATAGATAGATAATAGCAATATCGATAAAATAATAATAATTAAAAAATATTTATAACAAAATTTACACAATTTGGGGAAGGTCAACTACACAATTTCTAACCACTTTTGGATTGTAGGGTTTTCAGGAAGTTTTTAGCCGCAGTTATTGCTATTTATTTACTTATTTTTTTACATATTTATTTTGCTTCCTTCTCACG
This sequence comes from Danio rerio, assembly GCF_052040795.2. Classification (NCBI taxonomy): domain Eukaryota; kingdom Metazoa; phylum Chordata; class Actinopteri; order Cypriniformes; family Danionidae; genus Danio; species Danio rerio. Next base: position 41,857,152 of record NC_141026.1, on the reverse strand, counting down.
TGCTTGTAGATTTTGGCCAGGGACGACAACAGAAATCTGAAGTGAAAATCAAACCACGCAAAGGTCGTCCCGCTGCCCCTTCTTCCTCTGGTCACATCTCTGAGGAAGAGGATGATCTGAGTGGGATCCTCAGCTCTCGTGCCCTTCCGAAGGAGCCTGTGGAGAACATGGCTAGATTAGGAAGCCAAGGAGCTTCTCCCCCTCTAAAGCCCAAATGCCAGCATGGCCTCTCCTGTCTGACCCATGAAGAGACCTGCTCTTGTCTCTGCTGCACTGAGCTCAGCGTGGCTCGAGTCAGCATCCACTGGGCACTATTACAGGCAGATCTCCAGACAGATCCCGAACGCTCTCTCAGACTACGCCAGTCTGCCAGGAAACGCTGCCGCTATGTTGTAACTAAACTTCAGAGAAGTTTGGCAGCACTTGTACACTCCAAAAAATCACCTAATGTCTGCTTGTCACTGCTTCAGGCTGAACAGGGTAAAGTGCATCTGGGTGCTGTGCTTCAACTGCTCAGAACTGGAGACAAAGGGAAAGCTGCCATCTTGTGGGAGGAGATAGAAGCAGGATTAGAGGCAGTGACACCTAAAGGAGCACTGACACCAGAACTTGGGCCTATCAGAGCTACTCTACTGGGGGCTAAAGCCGTAGCCTGCTGCTTGGCGTTGGCAATGAAGAAACAGTGTATACCCGAAGAGCTGTTTTCTTCATTGTGGCACTGGAATCCACCAAAGGTTAAACCGCAATTAAAATCTAAGCATCGATCCAAGAGTCCGGACGCAGCTCCTCTAGAGGCAGGTGTTAAACATAACCCTAAAGTTAAGAGTGGACTTGAGGAGAATGAAAGCAGAAAAACCAAAGAGACCACTGTCATTTCGAAGAAAGCTAAAGACTCTGTGCCCAAAATTACCATCACAAAATCCTCCATGGTTTTTAAAACGCCCAAAGCAACGAGAACAACCCGGCCCAAATCTGTCTCCACTAGCACTGGCATCAGTGACCTGAGAGCATTTGACTTCAATAATGAGGTGCCTGACATTTCAGTCAACTTCACACCATCATTACACCGATCTACAAACCAAAGTGCGACTGCAAAGTCAAAAGCGTCCTCAAAGGGTTCGTTCCAGGTTTACAAAGATTCTTCTCCTGCTGCAGAGAAAGCTGTAGTTGTCCCGGCTGCTCCTAAACGAACAAAGCGTTCTCGCTTCAAGGTTGGACTCATTTTGTCTTTAACTTCTTCAGTTGATTGCAAAACATCTTCATACCCTAATCTATCATACATCTGATCTCTTTCAGGTTGAGTTCAGCGATGAAAGCGACAACGATGCTGCTCCTCTTGCTGTAATGGAAAAGTCAGAGAAAAAGAAAAACACCTTTAAAACATCACGCACCTTGAAACCAACCCTTAACACCATCCCTAGTGACACCAAACTTGTGAGCTCCACAGTAGATCCAGAACCCTCCAGACGAACACGGACCACTAAGAAAAGCACAGCTCTTCCCTCCATTGGTGGCCTCTCTTCTGAGGAAGAACTTGGAGTATCTTCACAGACACGTACGCGTAGAGGACGACCAAAGAAGAGCACCAGCTCAGCAGACACAGAGGAGCCAGAGAGGATGAGGATGATTAAGGAGGAAGAACAGAGGGTTCTTTTGAATGTCAGCATGGAGGAGCTCAGAGGCTCTGACACTGAGACAAAAGACACTGGTATGTATGTATATGTAAAAAAAATAAATAAATAATAATAATAATATATATATATATATATATATATATATATATATATATATATATATATATACACACACAGTTGAAGTCAGAATTATTAGCCCCCCGAATTATTAGACCGCTTGTTTATTTTTTCCTCAATGTCTGTTTAACGGAGAGCTAATTTTTTCAACACATTTCTAAACATAATAGTTTTCATTTCTAATAACTGATTTATTTTATCTTTGCCATGATGACAGTAAATAATATTTTATTAGATATTTTTAAGACACTTCTGTACAACTTAAAGTGACATTTAAAGGCTTAACTAGGTTAATTAGGTTAACTAGGCAGGTTAGGGTAATTAGGCAAGTTATTGTATAATGATGGTTTGTTCTGTAGACTATCGAGAAAAAAAATTTGCTTAAAGGGGCTAATAATATTGACCTTAAAATGGTGTTTAAAAAATTAAAAACTGGTTTTATTCAAGCTGGAAAAAAACAAAAGATTTTTTCCAGAAGAACAAAATATTATCAGACATGCTGTGAAAATTTCCTTGCTCTGTTAAACATCATTTGGGAAAAATGTAAAAAAAAAAAAAAAAAGAAGAAAAAATTCAAAGGGGGGCTAATAGTTCTGACTCTATATGACTTCTGATTCTAGGAAGTCCAGATGCTGACTGTGAGGTCTTGAGGAGAGATCTAGGTGCAGATTTTGGGCGAGAGTGTTTCAGTGAGCTCAGGAGAGCTGGACAGAATGGATCAGGATCTCACACAGCTCTGCCACATGCAACTACATCTCCTGGTAATACTATATGCATTATCATAATTTCTTAAAGGGATAGTTCACCCAAAACATGGCCGCTTGCACTCAAGTGGTTTTAAACCTTTTCATCTATTGAACACATAAGATATTCTTCAATTTGGAAGAATGTCTAAAAAAAACAGTAATTAACATCCATGGTAGGAACAAAAAAAACAAACACGTGAAACATGTGGCTGTTTACTCCAACATTCTTTAGTAAATCTTCCTTTTTGTTCAATAAATCAAATCACTTATATTGTCACATCATCAGCAGCACGTGTGCTATAAACTCTGCTATGTCATCACCTATTTTTTTAATGTATTAAAACAGAGGTTTTTATTTATTGTAATTATTTTAGTAAGTCAATTTAGATTTCACAATATTATTCTTGAAGCAATCTGATGAGCTAGAGGCTTTTTCTATAAAAGTAGATGCTGTGATTTTTAAATGTAATTTATTTTTCCGGGCTGTCAAAATTCTTAAATTCCATCCAATGTGTTTATTTTAGCAGACTTGTCAGTAGAGACGGTCCAGTCATACCTGCGCTCCTCATGGCTCCTCCTGCACCACTTCCCGTTTCCTTCTCTTTATCCTCACATCTGCTCATTACTCGCTCAGTCATTCGGTCAAACGGACCCCATCATCACAGCAATGCTGCATGCACAGGCACTGGGAGTGTCCACTCGCCACCATATGACCCGTCACGTGGTTAACCAGTTCAGGTATGTCAGTTAGTATAACGTTAAAAAAAATAACCTTCTTGTCTTCTACTACACTTGCATGAGGGAACAGAATGTCATCTTTCTGTCTTTAGAAAGTTGAAGAAATCCTGTAACGATGTAGCAGAAGGTCTTGGAGCTCTGAGTCTGGAGGAAACATCTGGAGCAACGCAGTCAAAGAAACTCTCTGCGTTGGAGCAGATCTTTTCATTCACAGCATCAAACCCAATGCAGTTTCCACAGACACACTGTCAGCAGTTCACACAGCAGCTGGAAGATCTACCTGCAGGTGATGATGTTATCTGGAACCGTGGAGATCTTCCACAATTAAAAATAGAAAACTGTTCAGTTGAAAACAGTGTGTTTTGTCTACAATGGGAAATGGAACGCTTTAGTTGTGTTTAAAATACCTCCTTTGCTGTTTCACAAAATAGAAAAGGTTATTAAGTCTTGGATTTTGCAATGAAACGAAAACAAGTAAAATATATATTTGGATGGAATATAAATGTTTGTTTTTTTTATTAACGTTTTTAGATACAAAAACCTAATAAAAATAACTATTAGCAGAGTTATATGGATTATACTGATGCTGTGGCAATTATGCAAGAGTAATGCTATTATCAATTGCTTTATTATTTTGCTAAATTGTTTAATGTGGTAAGAATATGAAAATTAAAACAAGGTCCTGTTAATATATCATATGAGAACAATACAGAATTATTCAAATGTATTTTTGTTTTAGGAGTGACCGTATGCTTGCTGTCACTGACGGGGGTGCATCCTGATGAAATTGGCAACACTATTCTTCTGACCCGACTGGAGCGCGGCTCTACCCCAATCACAGTTCGAATCCCCACTGCAGACAGAGAGGTAGGCAGCCAGTGAGACTTTTGCCTTGTAAAAGACATCTAAGAGTCTATAAACTGCCCGTTATATTATTTTGGAGGTTTCTTACTGTAGGTTTACTTCCATCTAAAGCACAAATAAAAGAGCATAGATTTTTTTATAATACATTGCAGTGTCACCTCTTTATTTATTTTTATTTTTTAGTGCATAGGTGAATGGTTTTAATTGGGGATCCTACTCTTCTATGATTGGACAAATAATCCAATGATATAATGGGCTTACTGTTTAAAGTAAAAGAAAATGTTGTAAATTAACCCCCCATTACTTTTGTTCAGTCCTGTGTCCCTATATTTGGGAAGTGAATGCTTTTACAGCTCTGAAAAATATCATGTTGACAACAACAACTTCTTGCTGGCCATGGCTACAAATACAGTTATTATAGGTTCAAAGTAGACATTGTCCACAGACCCCAGATTAGGCTTGTAAAACTTGAATTGTTATTGACTGACTCATTTTGGGCAGTTGGTTGCTGCTTGTAGGAAACAAGAACCATTATTTGTGTGTTTGATCTTTGAAACTGTCAAGCTTTTACATTCACAAATGACTGCATTACAAAGTACTTGAAAAATAAAGTCTAAATAAAAAATCTTAATGAAAAAAATAATGGGGGCATTTTGTTTGCTCAGACAGTTTAATTTTATTTTCTATTTAGCAATCTGTTGCTGGCCTGTTGGAAGAAATGGATGGAGTCTTGAAAGGACAAAAGGAAGTGAGCACAGTGGCTGAGAAATCACAGTGGTGGGACGGAAGGAAGGCTTTAGATGCCCGTGTGGAGGTAAACATCTTTGACTATTCGAAAATTATTAACGGGATTGTTTTCTCAAATTTACTCTCATAGCCTCTCATACTGTGTCCTAAATACATGTGACGCTGCAATAAAATGTGTCTTTTTTTTTTTTTTTTAAATCACGGCAGTGTTACAGAAAGTTTATATTTATGAAACGGCTAAAACAACAGCCTAAACTACTAATGACAACTACTATTGCCTCAGGTGCTGATTATGTGCTTTATTTGTATTAAATGATACCAGTATGAGTGTGAATTACATTTGACATGACATTTATTGCCATACTGATGCACCAGCAGATACTTTTTTAAACTAGCAAACATAGCTTAAACATGAGTTTTAGTTTAGTTTAAAGCTTTATAAATCCCCTTGGGGCAATTATTCTTTCATGGTGGTGCTATAACAAGAGTAACACACTTAACACAATATAAACACCAACACTTAACAACAAGTATGCAAGCAAAATAGAAAAAAATAAAATGATTTTCCATCTTCGGCTGCATTTACACTGCAGGGTTCAAGTGGCTCGATTTCGATTCTTTTCTCCCATGTGGCACAGATCGGATATAACACATATACGTCTAAGCAGGAAAAAATCTTTTGGATTCCGATTTACTCAAATCAGTTTCAGGCCTTGTTCATGTGTGGATGAACATATGAATTGGATCTGTGTCTGCAGTTTAAGCAGGTAGATTAGATTTTCAACTTCCAATGCAAGTCGAGCATTGTTAAAAATCCTAGGGAATGACGTCAAGTCTGATGCTTTTATTTCGGAAAAGAGTTGAGCAGAGTCCCAAACCTAAATCTTACACGGAACTAAAAAGTTTTATGTTGTCATGTAGCACAAGTATGTACGCATGATTAACTAGAGAGAGAGAGAGAGAGAGAGAGAGAGAGAGAGAGAGTACAATATCCACCACGTAACCAATATAAATTAATTAATATAAAGCTGTTGCATACATCAGGTGCATAAATCACGCCATGGACATTACATTAGAATGCCTATTGGTTTAAAAAGGCCTAGATTAAAAGAAGATACTAGAAGAAACTATAGTAAAACAACTGGTCAAAAAGAATAAAAAAAAAACAAACAAAAAAAATGTAAACCCTGGGAACACATTAAATACAGGAATGGAGAAAAGATAGCTCTTATATTATCAGCTGTCAGTTAGCTCCTGCTCTTTTTATTCCTGGTCCTTGCACCTTTGCTGTGTGCTGTGTGAATGCAGACAATCGGGCAAGAGTTACTTTTAAAAGATGATGTAAGTTGGTCAACAACAAAAAAAATCGGATATATTCACAAAATCGAAATTGACTATCAAGATCTGCAGTGTAAATGCAGTCTTTTACTCAGTCCAAACCAACAACCAACTAATCAGTCAGTCAGCATGTACTTTGAGTAATGTTAAAGAAGTTTAATATTTATTAAAGAGCCACGAAACCCCCCTTTTTCAGTTGAAGTCTTCCTCAGAAGTTTTTCAAAAAATGATCTGAGATGGGCGTGGAGCAGCGCTGTAAGCAGAGGGTTGAGTGGGCGTGGCCGACAGTGCAGGGGAAAAAGAGTGGAGCGATTCGAGCGAACTGTCAGTTGGCTCACAAACTGTGAGAAGGTTGATTTTATAGTATACAAAGTTAAAATGTAAAGAAATTAACAGTAAGTAATATAATGCCCTGCTACATTTGTCATTCATAATTTCATTTACACATAACCATAAATTGTACTATCATTATAAAGACAATCGTGTTTGTATAAACACTATAAATGAGGAGGACTTCTCTCCTCCTCAATCCTTGAGTCTAAATGCAGACAGTGGATAGCAATGCAGTCTCTTGCCCTGTCTATTCCAACCATTAGATCTGCCGGTAATCTGGAGAATTTTAAACGTGTGCGAACACAGCAGCACGGATAAAGGCGATGTGTCTCTATGCTAACCTGATGGTAACAAACTCCACTGATAAAAGACAAAGTCCGCCACTCTCCAATTCTCGCACTGCTCTCCTGACAAAAATGCTTGCTGCAAAACCAACAGCTTTGCTGTATCAGCCCGGACAGCATCACGGAGAAAAACATGCATTAAACCCCGTGGATCGTGGAAACAAACACATACGACCCGTGTCTCATTCAGTCACTGGGTCTCCCAGCTTGGCAGGTCTGCTTTGTCTTCGGAAAGCATGCACTCATGAATAATTAAGAAGCAGGGTCTTCTCATAGAATAAGAAAACTCGCTATGAATAATAATGAGAAACCGAAGCGCCATCACTTCACTTGCAGTTTTGCGCTACGTCACCGATTTTGATCCCACCCCAAATTGATTTTAAACCCGGAAGCTGAAATTAGCTGACAAAAGCTCAAAAGGATCCAGTTTTCCCCACAATTAAAGTTGACAGGTGCTAACGCTGTCTTAACTGATGCTCAACACACACAAACCTGTTAAAATCTCAAATAAAGTGCTGGAGGGGTTCTTAAACCTTTAATAGATTATAAACTGGTCTATTTTGTTGGGAGTGCAGTGCACTAATCTGCTCTTCTGAATGACTGTATTTAAATGTTTCTGTCGTGTCATGTATGTTGCAGACAGCCAAATTGTTTGTCGCTGGAATTGTCACATCGCATTTTGTTAGGACACTGTGTCAAATGGTTTCATCCCTTGTAGTTTTCTTTTATTTCTGATAAGCTCAAAGGAAGATATTTTAAAGAATATTGGGAACTGGTAACCATTGGCGTCTATATTTGTTTTTCCTGCTATAGAAATCAATAGTTACTAGCTGCCAAAAACAAGGGTTGCTTGAATTTGAAAAAATAATTGGGCCAGTTATAATTCCTTTAAACTGAAGCAAACTAGATGTACTAAATGTCATCTTTATCCATCAGAAAATGCTGGAGGAGATGGAAGAGGCTTTAGGAGTGTGGCGAACTCTTTTTCTGCCTTTGACCTCTGATCCTAAGCTTGATGTTCAGGTAAAGAGCCTCCAAAAGGCTCTTAAATCAACAAAGATCACACGGGACACTCTCAAGGTGCTTCACAACATCCATTTAGCTTGATTAAATGTTTCTATCTGTAGCCCCATCTCAATCCTGCTTTCTGTCTGAAGGTGATTCTATCAGCGTCTCCACTGCTGTCCCTGCCAGACCTGCAGTGTCTTCTGGAAGGAATGAATGTGCAGGACAAGGACCTGCTGAAGCTCCTGCAGAGAGGCGTGGCTGAACTGAGAGGGAGGGAGGAGCCACAGGGACACACTGTTCTGATTTTAGACAAGGTAGACTCCTCAGTCTTCTTTCAGCTGATTCAATATGGAGGTTTTGATCTAACCGCAGTGTTTGTGCAGTACTTGCAGAGGTTGCCGTGGGAGAACATTGCTTGTCTGAAGTCTCAGTCGGTCACTCGAATGCCCTCATTACACGCGGTGCTTGGACACAGTCATCTGAGAGAGGTATATGCTACTCTGTGCAAATAAAAATGTAATCTTTGGTAGACATTAGCCCCTTTCACACATACAGGCATGTGTCATGTGTGAACAAGCCCTTTTTGAAAATACCGGTAAATTCGTTCTGGCAATTTTCCGAAAAAAGAAATTGTAACATTACCGGTAATTTACCGGAATGCTACACTGTGTGAACACAGAAGGAAGATTGCCGGAAAGAGCACGTTCATGTTTAGAACACTCTGACGTGAACGTCTACTCCAGTGCAGATGTGAATGCGTCTGAGTGTTCTGTTTGGCTGTTTATTAAAATAAAGGCCTTTGAATATTTTTCCAGACACATTTGGCTGCTATTGTTAGTCAGATGATGTTTCTATGTTCCCTCTTAATGCCAACTGTGTAAAAATTGTCGATAAAATGCTTATGATAACCAGGCGTTTGTTTACCTTCACATGCACACGTGTCAAGCAACTGAAGCAGAGCTTGAAGTGAAGGAGTGCTCCAGTGAGCGCCAGCACACACAAATTTATTTACATCTCGACATGTGAAAGAGTTTCTCCATATGTTCTCCATATAATATTTGTCCATCCACAGAACTTGTAGTGTAGTCAAATGTGTAAGCATTTAGCTGCGGTTTGCATTTCTGCCTTTGAATGACTCTAAGACAAAGCAGCTGCATGAATGCTAAAGCTTTAAAGAGCCCATATTATACATGAAATAGGGTCATATCTTGGTTGTAAGAGTCTCCAACAACAGTCTAATATGCATGCAAGGTCAAAAAACACTTTCATGGTCTTATAATCTGCATTTATTTTTACCTAATTATCCCAGCGACTCCTGTATGAATCGTCCAGTGATTCATTTGTTCCCAAACCCCTCCTTAGCGCGGAGCTAATCTGCGCTGATTGGACCGATGACAGTCTGTCGCGATTGGTCGACTGCCTTCAGTCAGAGAGGGAAATGGCCAATAGCTAATCAGCAATTTAAAAAGTAATCACAGTTCATACACGCTCGATAGTGTAGACGTGGATTTTAGCTGCCACACTATGGCGAGTGGATAGTGCCACGGATAACCGAACGAAGGAGACAGTCGTGTACTCGCCATACCACACACACACAAAAACACACACACACCTCCGGATGACAACGCTCCCGCTTCCGCCCGCACCCGCCAGGTTTTAGCCTGAGAACCCGCTCCGTTTTCTGCCCGCCGCGCCCGGTCCCGCTAGAGCGGAGAACACAACCAAAAATCACCCAGTATACAGTCCAGACAGCCAAGCTGTCTGTATAAACACATACACACAGCACAAAGCTCGTTCGTTCGTTCGTTCGTTCGCTCTCTCTCTCTCTCTCTCTCTCTCGCTCTCTCTCATACGCTCTCTCATACCAAGCAGACTCTCTCTTTCTAATTCACATAGCAATATCCGTGATATTGCTAGACAGCCCGCTCCCGTCCCAAATTAAACCCGTTACCGACCGCTCCCGCGATTTATTCCGAAATTTATTCCCGCGGCTGTCCCCGCGCCAGATTTCTGCGGCGCGGGAATAAACTTCCGAATAAATCGCGGAAGCAGAACTCTAGCACGGAGCTCCATAAACAAACAGCACGCGTCGCGTTTTTAACGTGGCTTTGCACGCGATAAGATAATATATCCAGTTAACCTGATACAGTACACACGGTTACAAGTAACAAATCACAACTAAATACATTTGCAAGCTAGAGTCAACGAGGCAACAACTTTAACCGCACGTACTTACACTTGAGAAATGGAAGAAACCCATCCTGATGTCCATCAGTTACTCTTTACTGATCCTTCCTTTAACAAACTCAGATGAAGTATTCTTTGTAGCATGTAGCTTCCAGAAGTTTCCAACTGCTTGGTTATAATGCTGAGGTTTCATCTTTGGGTAGAGACTCAATATATCCATCTGCAGTGTGACTTCAATCAACCGGCATGTTTGTGTGTGTGTGTGTGTGTGTTTGTGGGTGTGTGTGTGTCTGGGTTTCTGCGTCAGAGGGCGGGGCCTCAGGTTTGAAATCTCCCGGGTTTGCGCATGCACGTGAATAACTTGGTTTCGTTCGTACGTCATGGCGAAACACCTAATGAATCGTGATCAAGGCGACTCGTTTGAAGCACTATGAGTCGACTCTTTTATAGATGAATCAACAGTTTTAAACACTGTATTCTTACAGATTTAAGCCTTAGCTGGATACTTCACTTCACTTAGAGCTGTGTTACACACTACATGGAGGGGAATTTTCAAAAACCCATAATATGGGCTCTTTAAATAAAAGTGAAATTACGAACAAAAACCTCACCCCTTCTATGTTTACAAATACAAACGCAGTCATTTAAAGCTTACTTCTAGTTAATGATGTCAGAACTTACCGGTATTTTGGAATTGATGTGTGAATGGTCTTTTAGGGAAAAATTCCAGAACATCCTTGCCTGTGTGAACAGCACTTTTTTGAATATACGGGTAAAGTCGTTCCAGAAATTTTCTGGATATTTACTGTTATCACTGTGTAAAAGGGGCTATTGTAAATCTTTTATTTGGAGTCCTTTCAAATGGTATTGCACACTAATCCGTATAATGTCTGTACAGATTATGTGTAGTGGAAGATGATGAACATGAATAAGTAAATAAGTAATGAGTACCCATCAAAAGTGCTTGATTTTTACATATATAATATTCATAAATGAATATTAACAGAATTTGCTTTAGTTACTAATTGCATTATTAAAATTTTATTTTAATTACTTAAAAAAAAGACTTTCTGAAATGTTCATTTCTCCATAATAAATGTAATTACTGACCTCTGTACTACTTTTAAACTTTATAAATCTCAGCACACAGATGATATAAATTAAGCTTTTAATATAAATATGAATCAAAAATACTTTTAACATAACATTTACTTTTTTTTTTTATAAACAATCTTGGCAAAACTATTGAACATGTATCCAAACAGAAAACCTTAGTAAACAATGGCACCATTGTCATGAACTAATTGTCATAAATAATAAAATTATACAGACAATTATATTTGTATAACTAATAAAACAGTTACTCTTTCCTTGAGATCATGAATACAGAAATTTTACATTTTTAAAAATAGTTTTTAAGGCAAGTAAATTATAAGTAACGACAATTAAATTAGCTAAAATATTTACTGTAACTTTTTCAGCCGAGAAGTAACTTAATTACAGTAACTAGTTACTTTGTAAATAATCACACCAATTGTTTTGTTTATTACTGCATAACTAGTTTCATTACAGAGCTTATTTTCTGCAGTCGCTCAAACCAATTGGCAAACAATCATTTGGGCTTTTAATTAGCTGTCTTTTTAAATAGATCTGAATAATCTGCTAGCTTCTAAGTCTGAATAAACGTGCGCGTAACCACGGCAGCCATTATGAATTGAAAACCCTAATTACTATCTTTAAGTTCATTTTGATTTTCTTTTCTCAGGTGGATACAAGTTGTGTTCTATCTTGTGGTGTGAACCCTAAGCAGGTTTACTATGTGCTAAACCCAGATGGAAACCTGCCCGACACTGAGAATCGCTTCAAAGAGTGGTTTACAGGGTGAGCACACAAAACATGCACTGACAGCCACAGTTGTGTTTGTGTTATTAACTATATCTGTGTTTGGCCAGTGAACGAACATGGCAGGGGGTTTGTGGAAGGGCTCCTGATCCGGAGAAACTACAAGAGGCTGTGACCACTAAAGATCTCTACATGTGAGTGAAGCCACAAACACTTGAGTTTTATACATGACGTAATAGTTTACTTCACAAAAAAGGCCTTTATTTATCTTCATAACACAAATTAAGATATTTAGGTGAAATCCCTGTGCTTCCTCATCCTCCACAGACAGCAAGTTCCCATTCAAACTAAATATTTTCTAGCTACGAGAATAATTGAGCACACACAAAACAAAAATTATGATTTTATTCAACATTTTCTTCTTCTCGGTGTCAATATATTGCATTGACGTATTACCTCAGATGCCTCTGTGCTTTGTTTCAAACAGGAAGTTGGGGATAAACATTCATACCGATACCAAGAAGAAACGTCATTATTTTTGTTTTGAAAATTCTGAAAGCTAGATAATATCTCGATTGAACTGCTGAAGATGTATATAAGGATGTTTTTTTCGTATTTCTCTGGACTTTCATCTAGTAAGGCCCTTGCTGCAATGCAGAATAAAAGAGCTCTTAGATTTTATCTAATATAACTTAATTTGGGTTCTGAAGATGAACGAAGGTCTCGTGGAGTTGTAATGACGCAAGTAATTATTGACAGAATCTTAATTTTTTCCGTGAACTAACCTTTTAAAAGTCCAGTAAAGTGCTTTGAAATGTGCTTTTTTTTTTATTCGATGTTTGACATAACCTCAACTGAAGAATGAAGAGAGAGTGGGACAGTGTAGCTCCTCTCCTTTTAAAGACCGTTTATTTTGCACTATAAAAAGTCATATTTTGGTTTTGGGGGTCTAGAACATCAGACTGATATGCATGCAAGATCAAAAAAAACACTTTCATTGTCTTAGTATATGCATTTATTTTTACCTAATTATTCCAACATTGCCCACATAATTTATTCATTTGTTTCCAAACCCCTCCTTAGCACGATGCAAATCTTTGCTGATTGGTTCGATGACCCAGTCTGTTGTGATTGGTCTACTGGGTTTAGCGTGAGACCGAGGGAAATGCTCACCACGGCTATGAAGTAGCAGAGTGTGTGAAAGCCCAATGCAGTAATGCAATAAAGCAATGCAGTTAAACAGCAGCATATTACTCTACTCTTAAATCTAACCCCAAGTAATAACAATGCTACACATTCAGTATTAATCCACACAGTGGCAAAAGTTGAACTGTTTTGAAAACTGACAGCGCCGTGTGTGTGTGTAGGAACAGCATAAAGGTGACCATAGCAAAGACATACAGCAGAGGATCGCCAGTTCAGAAATGCATTTAAATTCGTAAAGGAAGAAGCATGCGTCGTGTTATCAACGTGGTTTTGGACGCAGTATGTGAACAGCTCAATAAAGATTTACCCTGAGAGATACAGTACAAGCACTGATCTATAAGTTATTTATAAGCTGCGTGAAGCGATTAGAAGTTACAACACACAATTAAACACATATTTTGCAAACTACACAAAACGAGGCAACAATTTTAATTACACTTGCATGTTATAATCCGGAGGAAGAAGAAACTGGTCCATATGAACTGTTACAGTTACTGACAAAGTTCCACACACAATAGTCTCTGCTGCTCCTTCAAAAGCAAACGGCTGGCAAAGCCCATGTTGCAGCGTAGGTTATTATATCAATCATCAGAAAATTGACAGGATCAAACACGGCACTGGATTGCCTATACTGTGGTGTTGTTGTGAAAATGAGCAATGAACAGTGAATCTGTCAGCTATTGTTTGCTTCGCGTTGTGATCTGAATCCAGTACTTCATATATGCTAATTTAGCGTATCGCCGTCGACGCGTACAGGCAATAGATCCGAACCCAACACAATTAATTAATTTGACTCTAAGTTGACTATTCCATTAAGGAATCAATAGTTTCAAACACAGTGCACTGTCAGAATAACCACAGCTGGATGTTTATATGCACTTAGAGCTGTGTTACACACTGCATGGAAGCTCATTTTCAAAAACCCATAATAGAGGCTCTTTAATCAAACAGCCAATAGCATTGTGTTTTTATCATAGCTCCGCCAATGAGAATGGTTGAGATCACGCACATCAAATGAGAAGCGTCTTGAAGGGGCCAGGTCATATCAGATTTTAGAGAGTAATTGATTGATCAAGATTTAATGAGAAACAAGTATGAGGTGACGTGAAAAATCGTTGCTCGAGTTAGACCAACTGCAATCTTGGGATGTTTTGTATTTTCTAAATGTGAACTGTCACTGATTTGGAGCACACTAGATTATAGATATTCTGAAAACTGATGGATTGAAACTAACAAAACTTTATTTTGATTTCACAGGACCTTTAATTGATGAACCGTAAGAATAACATGACATACTGAAAAATATGTGTGTGTGCTTCTGTGTAGATACATCGGACATGGTGCAGGAGCCCGCTTTCTGGATGCGCAGAGAGTTTTGAAGGTGCCTGTGAGGACCGCAGCTCTTCTGTTCGGCTGCAGTAGTGCTGCTCTCAGTGTGCTTGGTCAGCAGGAGGGAACGGGCATCATCCTCAGCTACCTGACCGCTGGATGGTAACAAACTCGCCCAAATACAGAAACCTTGACCTCTGAGATTTTGCTTGATCCTTAAATTAGTTTCTTTGTCTCTTCACTAGTCCATTGGTGCTGGGTAACCTGTGGGATGTGACAGATCGTGACTTGGATCGATTCACATCGGCTCTGCTCCAGTCTTGGCTCTCTGCTGGTTCTGGCTCTTCACTTCTTCAGCATTTGGCGAAATCACGCAGCGCAACTCATTTAAAACACATAATCGGTGCTGCGCCCATTGCGTATGGTTTACCGGTGCATATACACTAGTGCAGATTTTAAATGCAACTTTTCTTATTTACAGGTGCTATAGTGAATTTTTAATGTATGAATGATACTATCGGTAATTTAAGGTGTGATTTAACCTCCGGGTTTGTTTGCTGTACAGGGATTAAGCTCTGTTTTTATTGAAATTAATCTTAAAATCTACGACTAGGCAAAACTTTAACATGTTTAAAGTGTTTTGCAATTTTTAAGTCCTTTATTTTTTGTGTGTGCAGTTGTGGATTTCGTTTGCTCATACCTCAAGATATTTTATCTTAACACTTTTGGTTTTGATGACTTTTGTGCAACTTTTCTTTTACACTTTTTTTTCTGTTAAATTATATCAAATGTCGATCTGCATTAAAATAAAATGTTTATAGCATTGTTTGACGTTGGTAGTGATTTTAACTTTATATTGTTAACCCTTGTGCACTGTTCAGTTTTACTACTGAAAACATTCACTGAATTAGACTGCTGTAAAAATGCATCAGGTAAATATTTATTACTTCTTTTTTGCATAAATCTGTTAATCAACCTCAGTCCAAATGTTTAAAAATAATTACAGGATTTTAACTCTTTAATTGCCAAGTTCACCAATGATGTCACTGATTTGGTGAAAAAAAACTCAAAATGACGTATTTTTAATATAAAAAGTAATTGTGGACTGGATTTTTTTTAACCTTTTATCACAGTCTAGGACACAGGTGTCAAACTCAGTTCCAAAAGGGCCGCAGCTCTGCACAGTTTAGTTCCTACCCTAATAAACACACCTGATCAAACTAATTGAGTCCTTCAGGCTTGTTTGAAACCTACAGGTAAGTGTGTTGGAGCAGGGTTGGAACTAAACTGTGCAGGGCTTCGGCCCTCCAGGAATTGAGTTTGACACCCCTGGTCTAGGAAATGTGAATGATGAGTGAACGATTGGCTTTGATGCTTTGTTAGATTTTCATTTTTTTCTCCCTAATTTACTGTCGGTGGCTGTTTTTGCCTCATTGTATTCCATTATAACCACACTTGATGGTGCATAAATACTCTTTTTGTTTACTCCCTGTAGTTCTGAGCGCTGAAATGCATATTTTGATTTTTTCAGACACATCACGGTAAATGCATGAAAGTTAACTCTCACACAGACACACATACACACACTTTAATTTGCTGTTATACTCTAAATAAAATCCAGAATCAGATTTTTTTTTCTTTTCTTTTTTTTAAAAGGTTAAAAAAAATCCAGTCCACGATTACTTTTTGTATTGAAAATACGTCATTTTGTGTGTTTTTCCACCAATCAGTGACAGATTTATGAATTTGGTAATTAGGAATTTAAACTGTAATTTCCTAAACAGTTTAGTAGTTTTGATCGGGACTGAGGTTGATTAACAGATTTATGGGAAAACATATTTATCTGATGCATTTTTACAGCAGTTTAAATTAGTGGAGGTTTTCATCCCAAACATAACAAAAGGGTAGCAAAATTGCCCAGAGTGTATCGTTAAGTTCTTTAAAAATGTCAAAGCATTTTCCAAAAACGTGTCAAAATTAAATTTGTCGCCAAAGTCGTTCTGCTAGTTGAAACAGAAAAAGTTGACCAAATGAAGACACAAAATCACCCCAGAGTGGATGAAAACACCCTCAACAGCACACAGGGGTTAACTGAAATGAGGGATGTGCTAGTAAAGGAGTACACATGGAGGAAAAACATGAATTGGTCATCTGTCACTGCAGACTGATGGATAAACCGACAGGCAACAAGGACTGTAAACACTGAAATCGGTGTTCCCATAAGTCTTCAAAATGTCAGGGACAGCGTTTTCAGAGACGTACAAATATCTGACGTACCTGATCTGATGTGATTCTTATGTGCTGAACGGCCAGGTTTAATGGTGAATCTGAAAAAATGAAATATTAATTTAAACAAGTGTTACGGACTTCCTGTCATGAGTTAGTGTTTCAGATGAGATTTTCTGCTTTTGTAAAATACACACTACTCCTGTTGGAGAAAACTCAGGACAATACCAAACACATAAAGGCAAACACACACATACACACACAAACATTAATGAATGCCCATGAGCTTTATAAGGATTTGAGCTGTGTACATTTTCTTCACTTTTTAACTGGTGTGTATTTTTAGTGTTCAATGTCTACTGAAATACAAACCTATTCTAATACTTAACAATGAGGCTTAAAATAGTTGAAATTTGTGCACCACATGCATTGACAATGAATAGTTTGTTAATTGATTAATAAGGATTTACTCATGTTTACATACTAATCAAATACATTCCCTACTGAAAAATCAGTTGACCAGCCTGGTTTTAGAGGGGTTTTGGCCATTTCCAGGCTAGTTTCCAGCCATTTCCAGCCTGGTCTTAGCTGGTCAGGCTGGAAAATGACCAGCCAAATCCAACTAAAACCAGCTTGCCCAGCCTGGTTTAAGCTGGATATAGCTGGTTTTGGCTGGACTCCCAGCTTGGCTAGGCTGGTCAAGCTGGTTTTAGCTGGTCATCTCCCTTTTTTTTTAAGGTAATGTTAATACATGCTGTATAAATGCACTGTTAGTTTATTTAGTCGACGTTTTATTTGTTAAAGTATAACAAATGACTGTAGTGTGTAATGGAAAAAAATCAATGGTAAAAGTCCTTTTAGTTGCGTCCGCTTGACCCGGAAGTTTTCCTCACCCTCTTTTATTGTCAACATGGCGGTGAATCTCACTGAATTGTCTCTTCCACAATTAGAAGGCTTGAAAACTCAGCTTGATCAGGTAAATTGTGTTAAAAATAAAAAACATCATCGTTTCGTATGTCCGAGTAGCATCAGGTGCTGCTGTTTTTCTGTCAGTGAATTAATTTACTGACGGGCTGCGGTTGTCATGCTGTCTGTGCGCGTGCTGCTGCTGCTGGTAATGCGGAAAAAAAGCCCTCTATGATTGTCCACATGGCTGCATTTATTCCGTATGACAGAAAATGAGATGCAGAATGACTTTATCGACGTTCACTTGCATTGTATGTGAATGGTGTCTCAGTCAGTTCTCACTAAACACAACTTGGTTTTATTTTAACGAGTTCACAGTTTGAAATATATTTTGGTACCAAGTCTATAATCTGTATAAGATTAATTTAAAAGACTAATTTTGTTTTTCTGTGAGTAAACTTTTGAAGTTTACATGTGTCCTGATTATCTGTTTTATTTTGACCGTCATATTTATTTTACTGTATTTTACAGAAGACCCCAACAAAAATGTCATAACAATAGTTTATATATATTAAAAATTCTGGGCAGCCATATTTTTAGACCAAGATTATTTTGATGGCATTTAACTATTTAAAGGTTGAACTGTAGCTCCCAAATTCTAATTATTTTTCTTTTTTTAAACATGCATAATTTGTCACTATCCTTCAAACCCTTTATTTTACTAATTTTTACTTTTAAGGTTTAAAACCTTGACTATTCCAAACCTTGCCGGTTTACCTTGCAAACAGTTATCGCCCCATACCTAGTACAGAATAAGTACTATGTTTTTCCCATTTTTAAATAAATATATATGTTGCTCTGAATTACCCTGACATTATTTCCTAAATTATTATTATTGTTAATTATTTGATAGATTTTCACTCATTTTTTGATTTTATTTTTACAAAAGTTATTTGAAACATTTAAGTTAACACTTTGCTTGCGTTCAGTGTGCTTTCTGTGAATATAAATGCAATAATGTTAATTTACTTTGAGACACCAAAAAGGGACATCTCAAGGTAGATTTACACGTTATTTTGTATAAATTGCTTAAAAATGTGTTTTCTAGGAAACAGAGTTCCTGTCATCGTCTATAGCTCAGCTGAAAGTCGTCCAAACAAAATATGTGGAGGCCAAAGACAGTTTGAATGTGCTTAACAAGAGCAATGAAGGTGACTTTTAAAACTCTTTTATGACGTTTTTAGCTAAATCTGACGTTTGCTAATTTTTTTTTACTTTTTCTCTCAGGTAAAGAACTACTCGTCCCTCTCACCAGTTCTGTATCCTCTAAACAGCTGAGTTATAAATGAGTTCTGATTGATTTATGCCACATAAGAAAGTCACACAGACAGTTTGATGTGTGTGTAATTAATTTGCAGTGGTCCGTTATTCCCTTAACCTCAGTCATGTAGATGTATGTACCTGGAAAGCTGCATGATGTGGATCATGTGTTAGTGGATGTGGGAACAGGTTATTTTGTGGAGAAGGTGAGTAAGAATCAGTCTAGTAGTTTTAGTATATGTAAAAATGTCAAAACTGAGTAAATCACATTGCCTTTTCTGTCTTTTCAGAATGTAGAGGACGGCAAAGAGTTCTTTAAACGCAAAATCGACTTCCTTACTAAACAAATTGAAAAGATTCAGCCTGCTCTTCAAGAAAAATATGCCATGAAACAAGGTGATTTTCTTGTCTTTTGAAAAACATGTTTCTTATGTTCACCATAGCTGATAAAAATACAGTACATTTTTATTGTATTTCTTTTTTCACTATTTTCAAGTAAGCCTGTCACAATAATCAATATAACGACTGAGCGTACAACACATGGACATGACCTCAATCATTTTTGGTGATGCAATATAAATCACACATACATAAAGACCAATTCTGGCAATATTTTAGGTGTTTGTGCAACATCTCTATCTATTGGAGATGTCAGTATGGTTAAAAATCACAATTTTATTTACTATAGATTACTGTCGTATATTTTCATGTGGGTGTCTAACAACTGAAAATAGATCTGGGGTCCGTTCTTCGTACCTCGCTTAAATGATATAAGATGATTTGGCAGATCCTGGATCTTTTCATCTTGATAACTGATCTCTGGCTAATTTGGTTCTTCAAACAAGTTTGCGAATCCGATTAGAATGTCTGGATAAACTGATCTGAGATCGCTGCATGTGTTGTGAAGGACAGATCCATCGATCCTCGAAATCATGATCAGCAATGCAACGATTGGCTGACGGCACAGCAGCGTAATGACATCATCTGAATAATATTCAATTATCCATGTGAGCAAAATTACATCAAACAAGCAGTAAACGGTTTGTTGTGAGCTGCAGGCTTAACACTTTCATGTGTCAAGAGTATTCATTATGTATTTTAAAGCATATCAATGTATTTAGTTCTACATTTAGAGAAGATTTTCTTTATTATAGTAGCTTAGGCCTACTCAAGTTTTTTTTAATTGGAGTAAGGAATAACTGTATGAATTAATTTTCCATCAAAAAAGCATTTTGATAAAGGTGAAGGTGTCTGCAACTTTTGTGAAGCAACATATCACCGGCATATTGGCGATCACAACATGTGCATGACTGCATAAATCAGTATCCTTTTTTTAAAAAAGTTGAATATTGTGCATTTGCATTGTATTTAAAAAGTTCATATCAATACATTTTCTCTTTGAACCACCAGGTGGCAGTCTTTGTACTTATTTCGGAGTGCAGATTGCATAAGTTTTATTTATCTATATATTTCTTAAATTATAGTAACTTATAGTTGAAATATATATATATTTACTATTTTTCCAAGTGTATAAAACTACTGTAAGAAAATATCAGCATTTGGTACATACTTAAAGTATTATCTTTGCTTAAACTAACCAGATCTAATCCTGTTTATATCAAATGAGCCTGCTCCCTAGCAGGTTTGACCTACCAGAACTGTTGCTATGACAACAAGTCTCAGATGAGTTTTGAAGAACTAAACAATCCTGGATCATGTCAAATCGCCAATAACCAAATCCAGCTTATTAAGTAATCCATGTACGAAGAACGGACCCCTGGTAGCAGATATTATAGCCTCTGTTACTAAAATATTACATAAAATCTGTTGTGTTCATTATATAGTGAGTGGCATAAAATGGCCTTAAAATGACAAAAATATTGTTTATTGCAATATATTTTGGTACAATAAATCATACAACAAAAAATAGATATCGTGACAGGCCTATTTCCATGTACAATTGTTGCTGTGTAGTAAACAAGATTCTTATTGACCAGTTTATTCTGTGATAATTTTTTATAGCAGCTTAGCTGTGCTGTTTTCACTCCACTTTTGTTTTGGAAACAAATTTACTTTACAGCTCCCCTAGAGTTGAGTTTGACCATTTTTAATCAATTCTGCCAAACTGGCAGGAGCCCTTTAGCTTATTTTAGGAGCCTTTAGATAATTTTCCAGTTTCAAGATTGACTCTTCTGTTGTCAATCTTGAAATCTTGTGGGATTGGGCCTAGGTTTACCCAACTATGATGACAACTTATACTGAGAAAGCTGAAATGTTAAAAGGGTCCATTGGAAAAAAAAAAAAAATTTTTTTTTTTTGAGCGAGATACTATTGATCTAATCCAAATCAATTATTTATGCTAAGCTAAGCTAAAAGTGCTTCCGCTAGATGCGGAGATCGACTGAATGGATTCAAAAATAGTAAAACTCAACTGTAAAAACCAGTCCAAGGCACTCGAAAAATGTGGGAAAAATATTAAAAAGCCTTTATTGACATGGCTATTCCTTAAACGGCTTGACGAAACACATTAACAACCGTTTATTCTGATGAATCCCTTACCAAAAGAGCACTGACACATTATTGAAGCTACCCCTGAGCACTTTTTGTTTGATTTTGGAGTAAAACTCAACTGTTCTTCTCTGTGAGAGTTGTTAAATGAGCTTCTGTCCAAAGCTGTGGAGTGTTTCTTTAATTTCTGCTCATTTCAATATATTTCATGCCTATTTTGGTAAATAAGACATGATGTACAGTCACTCTCAGACTCTGAGAGTCTGACTCTGGTTTTAACAAAAAATAAACACATGTGATGTGTTATGGTGATACAGTTATTGTCTTTGTGTAAACTACAGCATGCATTTTCAGCTTTTCTCACAGATTCATGTGTACAAAAATTGATCTACCAACATTTCTGTTTTTAGTACAGGGTTATTCATCAAACAATGCTTTGATCTGCTTCCTTACAGCTGTTGTGGAAGTGATGAATATGAAACTTCAGCAACTACACAGTCAACAGGCATCACAGTCTGGCACCACCAAAGCCTAAAGACGGTTAAAAGAAGCATGGCAGAAAATATAGATCCCAAGCCTTCAACATTCAGATGGATCCTTTCTGATCTCTTGAAATGGAGAACTGCTGCTCTGATGTCAACATGTTGTTCACATCTCGTTGGGGGAGAATAAAGTCCAGCACTTTGTCTACTTTAAACAAATATTCTTTTTTTCTGTGCCATGTTTTTCTTCTCATGTATAGTGAAGAAATGGAGCATTGGGCACGGCCGATGGCTGTATCCACAAAACCTCCCTTCACTGGGATTAATGTCTTTGGAGGAGATTTACTTTGTGGCACAATGTAGCTTTGTGGTAAACACTTGGCATGGATTGTTTTAAATGCAGCAAATATTTACACATGAAACCTGTTAAAAATGTTCTTGCTGGGCTAAAAGTGCACCCAAATTCTCAAGCAAAATAATGAAAAATTGATATCAAGAATGGCTTGATTTGTTGTCCCAAGCAGATGAGTTACTGGTCAGTGTTACAGAGAGCAGCAACTTTATGACTACTGTAATATGCTTATGTACAATTTTTCCACCCATGCTAAAAAATAAACAATAAAAATTGACATTTAAAATCTGACACTGATGTGTTGCTTATGAAAATGAAAACTCTTTCTGAAAATAGCTTCAGGATAATTTAATGAAGAATATGATAGATAGATGGATGGATTGATAGATGGACTATCCATACATCTCTGTAATGACTCACATAACTTAATAATAAAGTCATCTGGAATGGCAAAGAAAGTGTTCTTGCAGGATTCCCAGAGTTCATCAAGACTCTAGATTAATCTTTAATGCCTCCTCCATCTTACTCTAGAGATGCTCAATAGTTTTCGTGTTTGGTGACTGGGCAGGCCAATCCTGGAGCACCTTGACCTTTGCTTTCAGGAACTTTCACAGCCCTCTCCTGTGGTTTGTAATGTAATTGGCAGCACAAATTCCTTGATACCTCAGGCTGTTGATGTTGCCATCCACTCTGCAGATCTCTTGCATGCCCCTATACTGAATGTGACCCCAAATCATGATTTTTCCTTCACCAAACTTGACTGATTTCTGTGAGAATCTTGGGTCCATGCAGGTTCCAATGGGTCTTCTGCAGTATTTGTAATGATTGGGATGCTGTTCAACAGATGATTCATCAGAAAAATCTACCGTCTGCCGTCATGATTGTCTATGAATGATTCTCTGTGTCATTATCGTCTGTAGATGATCCCCTCGTCAGGATCGTCTGTAGATGATCTTCTCATCAGGATCGTCTGCAGATAATTTTCTGTGTCATGATCGTCTGTAGATGATCCCCTCATCAGGATTGTCTGTGGATAATTCTCTGTGTCATGATCGTCTGTAGGTGATACCCTCGTCATGACCGTCTGGATGATTCTGTGTCATGATTGTCTGTGGATGATTCTGTGTCATGATTGTCTGTGGATGATTCTGTGTCATTAGCCGGCAGCTAGCTTTCTGCAACTCTCACATGGTCGCCCACTGAAGCTAAGGGCTGCGCCAGGTCAGTACTTGGATGGGAGACCACATGGCAAAGCTAGGTTGATGCCGGAAGTAGTGTTAGTGAGGCCAGCAGGGAGTGCCCAACCTGCATCCTGTGTGGATCCTAATGCCCCAGTATAGTGACGGGGACTCGATACTGTTCAGTTAGCGCCATCTTTTGGATGAGATGTTTAACCAAGGTCCTGAATCTCTGTGGTCATTAAAAATCCCAGGATGTCTTTCGATGGTTTGTGAATGATTCGCTGTGTCATAATTTTTTGATGATTCTCTGTGTCATGATAATCAGTGGATGATTCGCTGTGTCATGATCGTCTATTGATAATTCTCTGTCATGATAGGCTATAAATAATCTGTGTCAATCATTTGCTGTGTTATAATGGTCTGTGGATAATTCTCTGTGTCATGATCGTCTATGAATGGTCTGTGTGTGTCGAAGATTGGCTGTGTTATGATGGTCTGTATGATTCTTTGTGACGTGATTATATAGTATGTTATGTATTATATTGGTTGGTCTGTAGATGATTCTGTGTCATGGCTCATGGTTGTCTGTGGGTCTGTGAAGATAATTTGCTGTGTTTTGATGGTCTCTGTGGATGTTTATGGATGATTCGCTGTCACAATAAATTTTGGATGATTTCCTGTGTCATGATGGTCTGTGAATGATTTGATGTGTCATCATCATCTGTGGGTGGTCTGTGGGTGTTTCTCTGTTCCATTATCATCTATGAATGGTCTTGTAGGGATGGTTTACAGTTTGACCTAATGAATGACCAGTCTGGTAGATGAAGAAGAGCGGGACTCAGAGATTTAAATAAATAAATCTAGTTGAAGCTGGCTTCTGCTGATGAAACTGCAAACTATCTTAAAGATACTTGATTTATTCAAATCTCTGACTCCGGCTCTTCTTCATCTATCAGACTGATCATTCATTAGGTCAAACTGCAAACCATCCCTACATTTTGTGTCGATGATTTACTGTGTTATGATGGTCTGTATCATTTGCTGTGTCGTGATCATACAGTATGTTTATGGATGGTCGGTAGATGATCCTGTGACATGGTCTTCTGTGGTTGGTCTGTGAAGATGATTTGCTGTGTTATGATGGTCTCTGTGGATGTTTATGGGTGATTCGCTGTCTCATAATAATTTTTGGATGATTTCATGTTTCATGATGGTCTGTGGATGATTTGATTTGTCATGACGGTCTGTGGATGGTCTGTGTCGATGATTTGCTGTGTCATGATGATCTGTGGATGATTTGCTGTGTCATCATCATCTGTGGTCTGTTGATGTTGCTCTGCCATTGTCGTCTATGAATGGTCTGTGGATGTCGATGATTTGTGTCATGATCGTCTGTGGATGATTCTGTGTTATTATCGTCTGTGGATGATTCTGTGTCATGGTCGTCTGTTGTTGTTCTGTGTGAATTATTTGCTGTTTCATCATGATCTGTGGACGGCGATGATGATCTGTGTTTGGCCCGCGGATGATTCGCTGTGTCATGTTCGCTGTTGCCCGGCTGCAGATTCTCGGAGCGTCTGTCGCTATGCGGCGAGGGCGCCTGCTGGTTGCTATGCGGGCGCGACGCGTGTTGAGCGCTGTTGCCAGGGAAGAGCGAGCGCCATGGAGGGGGTGGTCGCATTGTCTGTCGGGACGGTGGCGGTGTGTGAATTTCTGCCTTCTGTCAGAAACGTTCGCTGATCTCCTTTAAGGCTAATTAGGGAATGAAGCAGACCCCTTCTGGAGATACATTCGCGGACGTTCGTGTTATTAGCGCGGCCCCGTTTTCTTTTTCATTTACTTTCTGAAACGGTAAGAGCAACCTGTCCTAACTAGCTAGAGCAAGTGCTTGTTGCGTTCAACCGGCGAGAGGAGCGGGCGAGGAGATCGCGGAGAGAGAGGGAGAGTGACCGGCCGGTGCAGAGCTAGAGGCGGCCGATGACTTCGGAGAGCAGCGGCCAAGCGCAACAGAAGGCGGAGGTCGAGCCGGGATCAGTCGTCCGAGATCAAGAGGAGAAAACCGGCGAGAAGCACGGCGGCATGGTGAGCTCAGGCCTGTGGTGCTGAATCGGCACAACCCCCTTGAACCCTCCCCCTAAACATAACGTTAACTTTTCCCGTAGAACTGAACACTCATAATTATGACAAACGAGTTTTAACTACCCAGACTGTCTTTTATCGAACCGTTCGGCACCTCTGTTTACTTGTATTATGTTGAAAAGCTAACGTTAACATTATGTGTCCTCGCTCGGTGCCCTGTAGATTAGTTCCTAAGCAAAGGTATCGATTTATCGAAGTCGTTCAGCTTAATAACCGCTTAGTTGAGTATTAGCCACGTCTGGCTAGCCGGCTTTAGGTCAGAGACCGTTAAGTCGACATTACTAGGCAACATACTTTAAATCTGTTGGCTTCGTGTGCGCATAAATTACAAAGCACGTGCTCATATTCTAGCCAGCGGAGCTCGATACTGTAATGTTTTCATAACTCTGACGCGCGTGACACATGTTTGGTTGACAAATGTTTTATTGCAAGTAGGTTAACGTAGTTTGGATGTTAATTCAAATATGTCGAGATCACCTGACAGCCTGCTTTGGGCCACATCTAACTTTACTTATTAAAAATTAACTGCTTCTTGCTGTAGTTTGGCAATCATTCACTGGAGCAATAAGACTAAAGCAATAAGACATTTAAAGAGTATAATAAGTATTATTATATCCCAGCGGTTACAATTACATTTATTGGATTGTTCTCACACAAGTAAATGTAGTTTAACAGCCAGTCGAGTTTTGTGGGTGTTTTTCTTTTTTAGTTAACAGATCAAACAAATGATAACTCTCTTGTACTTTGAACATGTCTGGTTCATCAGGAACGTTGTGCTGTTATAGATTTACCCGGATTCTATGTGCCTCTATAAAGGATGCTAGGGGTCGTTTGTTGTTGTACTAAATGATTAGGTTGTCTTAACTTTGTACTGTTATATTATTAGGTCAAACCTTGGTCATTTAAATTGATGTTTATTTAAGAATTTTCCTTAAGAATTTTCCTTATGAAGATCACATACAGTATATTGGATTATCATATTCATGCGACCATGGTGTTCAAATTGTACCTCTGTGCCATTGTGCTACATTGGTGGTTGGTGTCAGATCTGGACTCGCACCAAAATGAAACTTGCATATTCAGGTTTGATTCCAGTTTCTGTGCCAAGCTT
Source organism: Danio rerio (assembly GCF_052040795.2). Classification (NCBI taxonomy): domain Eukaryota; kingdom Metazoa; phylum Chordata; class Actinopteri; order Cypriniformes; family Danionidae; genus Danio; species Danio rerio. Next base: position 41,830,494 of record NC_141026.1, on the reverse strand, counting down.
CTTCTGCAGGGTGCTCTCTCTCTTTATTTTAGCATTATGCCAACATCTTTCTAATACAGTATGTACAATTCTGTATCCTTACAGTAGTGGGATACAATTTGATAGATTTATTGCTTATAACATTCACTGCTTGTGATTTACAATATAAAGTTTTTTTTTTAAACTGTATTGAACTCAGAATTTGTACACCATATAAATAATTGTAAAAAAAGAACATTTATATATTCAGAATGAAAATGACCCTCCAGTTTTATATTTTTTATTAGTTTATTTCAGGACTAAATTAATTTTTATGTGTATATGGCCACTTTATTATGTACACCTTACTAGTACTGAGCAGAACTTTCTTAATTCTTCATGGTATAGATTCAACTAGCCAAGGTACTGGAAATATTGCTCAGTTTTGGTCCATTTTGACATGGTAGCATTACACAGTTGCTGTAGATTTGTCGGCTGCACACTCATGATGCAAATCTCCCATTCCACCACATCCCAAAGGTGCTCTATTGGATTGAGCTTTGGTGACTGTGGAGGCCACTTTAAGCACAGTGAACTCATTATCATGTTCAAGAAAGCAGTCTGAGATGATTCGTCCGTTATGACATAGTGCGTTATCCTGCTGGCAGTAGCCATCAGAAGATGGGTACACTGTAGTCAAAACGGGATAGACATGGTCAGCAACAATACTTGGGTAGGCTGTGGCATTAACAATGCTCAATTGCTACTAATGGACGCAAAGTGTGGCATGAAAATATCCCCCACACCATTACACCACCACCAGCCTCAACTGTTAAATCAAGGCAGGATGGATCCATGCTTTCATGTTGTTGATGCCAAATTCTGACCCTACCATCCAAATGTCGCAGCAGAAATCAAGACTCATCAGTCCTGGCAACGTTTTTCCAATATTTTGTTGTCCAATTTTGATGAGCCTGTGCAAATTGTAGCCTCAGTTTCTTGTTCTTAGCTGACAGGAGTGACACCAGGTGTGGTCTTTAGGTGCTTTAGCCCATCCACCTCAAGGTTTGATGTGTTGTGTTCAGAGATGCTCTTTTGCATACCTCAGTTGTTACGAGTGGTTATTTGAGTTACTGTTGCCTTTCTATCAGCTCGAACCAGCTGGGTCTGGCCATTCTCCTCCTACCTTTGGCATCAACAAAGCATTTGCGCATTTTGCTTACTCTATATTTTCTCTTTTTCCAGACCATTCTCTGTAAACTCTAGAGATGGTTGTGCGTGAAAATCCCTGAAATACTTAGACCAGGCCATCTGGCACCAACAACCATGCCATGTTCAAAGTCACTTTAATCACATTTCTTCCACATTCTGATGCTTGGTTTGAACTGCGGCAGATAGTCTTGACCATGTCTACAAACCTAAATGCATTGAGCTACTGTTATATGATTGACTGATTAGAATTTTGCATTAAAGAGCAGTTGAACAGGTGTACCTAATAACCAGGCCCGGATTAAGAACTCAGGGGCCCCTGGGCACATTGTCTTGTAAGGCCCCCTACCACCCCTATAGTTGAATTTAAAAAATAAGAATAATGTAATAATTTTTAAATAAAATTAATCTATAATTTGTTGCCCACAAATTTAAATAAATGCTATATAGTACATATGTATTTATAGTCTACAAAGATTTAACTTATTTTTCAAAGCATTGAATAAAAATATTAATAAAACTATATATATATATATATATATATATATATATATATATATATATATATATATATATATATATATATATATATATATATATATATATGTGTGTGTATGTATATGGTATTTTAATGTATTGCTTTTACAAACTTATAAAGCATATTATTGCCATGGCATATAACGCACAATGCTTCTCCAATCCAGTTCTATGAATCTGAGTTCTATCAATCTGAGTCTTTCATAATACAAACACTGATTTACTGTCTCTCTCCTTCTCTCCCTGTATTTTCTCCACTCTTCTCGTGAAGAAGACTTGATTATAAACCTAAAAGTATCCGAAATCACACACACTATACCTCTTCTCTCCCGTCTCTCTCCTCTTCTGGGCCTTTCTCTCTCTCTCTCCCTCTCTCTCTCCTTTTCTGTCTGTCTCTCACACGATGAATCCAGTCCGCGCTGCGCTGCCGTTAGCCTCCTCGCCTGGTTAATGCTAGCTTCTCATCATTTAAAGTTACCATAATGTCTTCTGTACCCTCATTCTCCTTATCATAGGTCTGTTTAAAGATGGTGTGTATGGAAAATGCCTCAATGAAGATGCCTCCTCTCTTCTTTCTCTCGCGTTTGCTAAATACACTTGTCCACTCATTTTTGATCTATGACAGATATAACGTTATACTACAGTCCGCTCAGTTTAGTGCGGGTTATTACAAAACTGACGTTTCAGCGCTTGACCAATTACAGCATTCTGTTTAGTTAAAGAAAAAAAGGCAGTTTAAATATAATAATAATATTAATGTGCTATCGCGATTTTTTTGCTCAGAGGAAATACAGTTGTCTGAGCAATATAGTTTTTGCAGAGAGGGAGGAACCTACAATAAGGCTAAACATTATTTAATACCCACGAGACACTTGTGACTTTATATCACATTTACATTATTTTTAAAAAATGTTTTCTTCCTGATAAAAATAAATATATTTCCAATCTGATATGTAATGGGGAGAAAAAAAGTAGCACGAGTTCAGCTGATGGTGGATTCGAACCGAGTTTATAATTTATCGCGCCAAAAGATGAACCTGTGCGCGTTACAAGTGCGCCACTGCGGCTGTAATGTTTAATGGCTCTTCACTCTTCTTGTCTCTATCAATCAAGCATCGACGGGCGTAAACCCTGAAAAGCTTATTCCAACTAGACGCGCTATTTGCAATTAGCGAAAAAAAGACACTCCGAAATTGTCCTTTTTTTTCTCCCCCCTCGCAGGGGCCCCTAGTGCGAACGGGCCCCTGGGCCTGTGCCCATAATGCCCATTGGTTAATCCGGCCCTGCTAATAACATGACCAGTGAGTGTATAATCTTATTTTAGCGCTTCTTTTGTGTAATTTATATAAAGTAATTTGAGGCCCCCATTTTTAAAGATTGACAACAACTCATATGAGAAATAATATTACAATTTTCTCCCCATGGATTCAGGATAAAAACTATTCAAGCTGGTTTGTGACAAGTGGGATGCCAGGATGCCTAAAAAATACAATTCTGTTTGTAGAAAATATGATTTAAGGATTTTTCATCTAATATTGTTTTGAGCAAAATGACACATTTATTTATTTTTGTGCCTGACTTACCACCACATCTCATTTATCAAACAGCTCTAGAAAAGTTTTTGAGGATTTCATTCTGTTTTTTTTGCATTGACTCTTGAACAGTGGACAAATGCACTGAGACCTGGCTGCCACATTGTGCATGATCTGTATTGGGCGTTCCTGTGCTACTCGATGCATCGTGACAACGACATTAGATGCTGTGTCATATAATAACACGCACTAATCCGTTTTAAAAGGCCATTTTATTGCGTCGGCATGCAGGATTTAAAAGACATTGTACGTATTTCAACACTCATTCATTCATTTTTATCAGGCGTGTTCGGCATTTGTTTCAGCTGTCGCCACGTGCTCAGCAGTGATCTTGATGGCAGAGGTTGCAGTTCCGGTAATTTGAACATAGGTTTGACAGACGTGAGCCTGCTCCAATCAAACGGAGCTTCATTGTGACGTATTTCAGAACACACCTATCATATAATAGTAGGCGGGTAATATTCAAAGCGTGCCGCCGCATGTGATCACAAAAGAAGCAAAGGAAAGACCAATCAGACTCGTTAAGCACCGTGTCTGTGCTTACGCACAGCGGTTGATGCAGACGATGAGTGGCCGCGAAACGCTTTGGTTGTGAACTTGTACTTTTGCTTTAAACGGAACGACGTGGAATACGGAGCCCGTTGTCTTGAGCTAGATTAATTCACTTATAAAGTACCTAGCGAGTGAAAGCGTTGTCGGGGGAGAGGATCATGCTGTTGTTTGTGGAGGTGAGTTAACGAGGTCATTTTGGAGACCGCGAAGGTTCCTCACAGCTGCGGCACAGATCCAACTCGATGGCGCCTGCCACGAGTCGACAAGTAACGTTAAATGAGGTTGTTGAGATTTTGTATTGAGCTCAGAGTTGTTTATTATTGCTGTGAATCCAGTGACATAAGACGAATAGTTGAGCCGCTGTGTGAGACCTTGTTTATGTGAACGCGAACTGACCGTCGACTTCGAATGATCCACGTGCGCGCAACAAATGCTAGCTATTTAGCCAGCCTCTCTCATTGGCGCAAATTGCGGAACTTTTAAAGCTAATCTTCACAACTACTGACTACGTTTAATACTCAAGGTATCCACAAATTGCATCAGCTTTTATTTTAAAAATAACTTCAGCCTGTTCAAATCCAATAAAGCGCTAGTCAGGTTAACCAGGCTGTGTTTTAGATGCAGGTTTGTAGCTCTTTGGCCTGAACTCTCGCTCTGGTTTATCAGAGAGGCTAATCAGATTAAATGGGTGAAAGGCCGACTATTTAAAACCTCCTGCCTCGGTGCATGGAGTGTCGCGCAGGGTGAGTAATAGATCTTGTGAATGAGCTTCATCCCGGATCTGGTGCAGTAGTGTGGAGTAAATGTTACAAAGTTGTGCGTTTCAAACTCTTGAAGGGTGTCAAAAGTTGTTGCCCTTGCCTGTCCCGTGCTGTTGGTGCTCTTCAGACGACCTTCGCTAAGTTTGTGGCTGTAACATTTTCGTTTGTTTAGATGGCAGATATCACTTTTTAGCCAGTTTGAAGCTGTTTCGGGACTCGGCGTGTCATGCGACACTTTAATAGCGTCACATTTTTTTATATCAAGTTCTGACGCGATGTTTTTCAGTTTCCTCTCATTGTAAATGATTCCACTTACCTCAGTAAAAATGCAAATGGCCATTTGGAGGGTTTTGCTAACGTTAAGTTGTTTTGTTGTTGTTGTTGTTTCAGTTCTGTAATATTACAGTGAAGTATGCCCTTTCTTTGTCAGTTAGGATGGTTATGCCAGCTCTTTGCCATCCTGGCATATTTTTACATTTCACTGAATTCCCGCAAGGTGCAAGGGAATGCATTTGATTCAGTTTGTATAGTTTTTTTTTTTTTTTTTTTTTACCTTTTTGATTTCAGCCCTTTCTAGTAATGAACAAAGTGGAAATAAAGCGTAAGCGTTGTCACCTATTTATCCCTTATTAAAGAATTTGTAGAGTATGTGTCTCACTATGTGAATGTTAAAGAGACTCGCAGTCCCTTGTTTTACTGCATTTGTCTCGTTATTGCAAGATCATGTCATGGTTATTGAATAATTGTTTGATTTTGGTTATTTGATGCAATCTTAATTTGAGACCCCTGATAATTATGCATGCACATTTTCATTCACATTTTGCCATTCAATTAAGCAAATTATCAGGGTGCAAGCTAAAGGCTTGATGCTATCTTCTATTAAAGCACATGGAACCTCTAATCTTGTAAAATTCTAATATGTTTTAGGTTTACGGACATTCAGTTATTATTAATAGCAGTTATTTGTCTTGTACTTTTGACTCACAGGATTCAGTGTTTATGCGAGGCATTATTGCTGAGCTACCCACCTCAGTTTTACTTTTTGTAATTTTTATAGGATTTATTATCTTACCTGCCTGCTTATGTTTCAAGTTTTAATACAAAATCCTCTCACCAAGTAACACGAAGAACCAACAGTTAATCACCTTTTTTGACAACTAATCATTCCAATCCATATACCAAGCAAACTAATCAACAATTCATAATCTTGTCATCCCTCATGTTTTAATTTTCCAAGAATATAAAGTATAAAATTGCGTCTGATACACCCTGAATAAACAAATTTGTTGGCATTTGTCAGTAATCCCCTGCTGTTTTTTGCAAAGCTTTGACAGGATTTATCTCCCATTACAAATGTTGCTATGATAATTTGGAGTAAATGAAGCATGTGATTTACTTTTTAACAACTGCTGCAATGGGTCTTCTGAGGGTAAATACTGCTGCTGATTCATACAGAGGTTGTAGATTAATACATTAAATTCAGAGCAATGTTAAGGCAAGATTTTCAAGAAAAACACAGAAGTCCTTGACAAAGTAAATTAATTTCAGTTGCAAGTTTCTAAGGATTGGTTTCTTGCTTATTGTTTTGTTTTGGTCACCCTCCCACTACATTGTCAAACTAGGTGGATAACTATTTGCCTAATACACCAACGCCCAAATACGTTGATATGCTGCTACGTTAATTATTCCACATGACTTGTAATAAGGTTATTCCACAATAAATGGCTGTTCATTTGGCTTGTTAAATGACCAGCAAGGTACTAGTTATTAGCCTTAACACCAGTTTGACTATTAAACCATTTTTGCAGCAAGATTTTCACATCACAGTAATGTTAACATTGTTAATTTCTGTTTAACCTTGTTTTCAAGGTGACCACCAAGGGGGCTGGTCTGAATCCCAATGCTAAAGTGTGGCAGGAAGTGTCTGCACCAACCAGCCAGGCTCCAGAGGCAGCCACAGAGACATGCCATTGGCCACAAGCGGATCATGTCTCCACTGAGGAGATGGAGGGTATGTGCGCTGATTAGCCATTTGTTTAGTCTTTTGATTGAAGAATGTGTAAAGTTTATCTTCTCCAACGTACCACACTGAGAATCAATGCCATTTAGAACTTATTTCTTACACTAGCTCATTGTATCTGGTGGCTAATTCATAAGTTGCATGGTAGATTTTGATTCATCCATGACAAGAGTAAAATTGCAGTGGTTCTCATATTCCATAAATGGATTTCTTAACAACTTTTTTTGTCGCCATGCTGCTTTTATGTAAAAAAATATTGATATGAATTGTACCACGAGATGTTCGTTTTATGTATATTTAACATGTTCTGATGTTATGGATGATCACATGACATGCAGGTACATGAACAATATCTATTTGTTTAATTTTCTGTCCATGTAATCCAACTAGATTAAGGGGATAGTTCTGCCAAAGATGAAAATGGTCATTTATTCACCCTCTGCTTGCTTCATACCAATTTGAATTTTATGTTAAACCCAAAAAGAGATTTTTGATGAATATTGAAGACCTGTAGCTATTGATTTTCATAGTAGGAATTACGAATACTATAGAAGTCAAAGGATACAGGTTACATTTTTCAATATCTTCCCTATTGTGTTCAATTAAGAAAAAAACAAATCTCAAGCTGGTATGGAACAAGCAAAGCAGGAGCAAATTTCTTTTTCTTTTTGGCTAAATTATCTCTTAAATTTAGTTTCCATAAACACAGAAAATGCCATATAATATTTTCATCAACTCAAACACCTCCAAGTTCACACATCATTCCTCCCCAAATTTTTAGTATATGAATGTTAATGTTTATCTGGTTTTAAGATTAATTAAAACCTCATAAAATGGCTTCAACATCCATTTAGAGCATGGCGTTAAAGTTTGTTGGCTCCCAGTGATGATCAGTATCGCGCTTGGAAGGACCCAGAACCATTCTAACTGTAGAGATCCTTCATCCTCATTTCTCCTCTACATCAAACTCAATTCATTCTTCTTTTTCTCCATCTCACTCTCTGATTCTCTGTACATTTCTTGCTTTGTCTCGCAGTGGAGTGGGTCTGACCTAATGACTGTGAGATTATGAGATCTGAGGGTTGCATGGCCTATCTAATTTATTTAATTAATTGATTGCCTTTACACTCATGTACTGTTTGTTGTTCTTCCTCCGAAGGTTTCAAGGAGTATAGTGTTGGCTATGGTGACTCTGAGTCGGTCCCTGCTATGGAGACCGGCCTGATAAATGGCATTGAGTCAGTAGAACTGGCTTACCCACTTTACGAACCAGGTTTGCTACACACCCACTGTCTGTTTAAATCCATCAATGCTGCTTGCTGGCTCGTTGTCATTGAGATGTGTTTTGTGTCACTCAGTGGAGGGTGAGACGCTTGAGGAGCCGCCTGCACTGTCCGAGGAGAGTCTTAAGGAGTCGCTGAAGAAGCAGCTGGAATTTTGTTTCTCGAGGTAATGCTCGCTCTATGAGCAGACATGCACACACCTGCTCCCTCATGTTACGCAAGCACTTTTTTTTCCTGAATGGAAATTAATCACCTGAACAATTGAGCAGTGCATATTTACTATTGCCTGGGAAAAAACAAATCTCATTCAGCAATTACATGCGATGTCATAATGGACCTGTTGTATTCAAAGTGATTTTGTGGAGTATCTGATTGAACTTATCCACAGAATTTGTGATTGCCTATAATGAGCCGATGCAATGTAATGTTTAATTTATAATTGATCAGATCATTCAATTTATTTGTGTATATATGTATGTATGCATGTTAAAGGAGCACTTCACTATTTTGGCTAGAACAGCTAAAAGACGGTAGGCTAATGACAATTACACGGGAGCTTCTGTGCGTCTGCTATTTGATGCAAAGGATCTCATTGCTGTTTAAATAACTTCCACTTCACATGACACAGTGCACCAACTAAAGCATTTATTACCTGACTCACTCCAAACAAATGTCAATTTGCAATAAAAAATCAGTCAAACTGAAACTAAATTATACAGGCTTTTACTTAATTGCTTTACTGGTTGTGTGTGTAGCTTAAGGTTGTGTGTAAGCAGCTTAAATTAGGACAGGGGTAACCACCAAACTTAGTACTAGAGGTCCAGCGACCTACCTGCAAGAAACCAATTTTGTTTTTTTGTTTTTTTAAAGCAGAGGTTTTTTTACTATGGGGAGATAATGCCCGTTACTTGCCATTGGGAAAAACTGTAGCACTACTTTGGTCACGTGATTGAACAAGACTTGCTTCACATGGTGGATTTTGGTCTTCTTTTCCTGCATATTGTTATAGAGGCAGCATCAGTTATAGCCGTTATGCTTTTATTATTATTATTTTTTTAGGCTAATAATTTCAGGCTTTTTTTAATAGGCTTTGGTTTGGAGTATGCCTAGTAAGAGCTTTATTAGTTGGTTCAGGTCTTTCTAATTGGAGTTGGAGCTAAACTTTGCAGAACAGGAGTTTGAGTTGGTTTGCTAGTCTGTTTATTTGCATATGGGAACATTGGCGAGTTAGTTGCATGATGATATTCACAGCTAGCATTGCGATTTTAGGGAAAATATCTAATTGTGTTTTTAAAAAAATGTTTATATTTGATTTTAATTAATTTAATTTCAAATTAAATTTATTAATTTGATTAACAGTTAAATTTTGTATTCAAGCTTCACCTTAATCTGTGTTGTAGCTTCTAACTGCTAAAATGCAGCAAGTGTTGGTTAAAAAAGGGAACTTAGAGTAACTTGTATTGGCAAACAACTCTAAAATTGTACTTTGCTGTTGCTACTAGATTGAATGTCACTGGCAATACTTTGACCTTTTTATTTATTTTATTTTTAGGCTCATCCATATCTGTCTGTGGTGCTTTTAAGTGCTGACTGTTTTATTTTCTCGTGCTGTAACAGCTCTTACAAATTACCTGGTTTTGTTTGGTTTCTGTGACTTAGTACTAATACTTACTAATACTCCCGTATTACCAGCGTGTCTTTCTTTGATATTAGTCTATTAATACTACTAAAGTGTCAGATGCCATCTTACTCGTTCCTTCCTGTTTGTCATTTATTATGGGTGTTCAGCATAGTTTTCAGCGGGATTTTCAGAGCAATTCTAATTGAGCAGAATGAAAGTGTGCTCACTCAATTGGCTTGTAAGACTTTTACACAAAGATGGCAGTCACACATATGCTCTTGGTGGGGGAAATTAAATTGTATACATTTTATATTGCAGTCTCTAGCTAATCGCAATGTTTCAAATTGAGATTCCATTTCGATTAATCGCATAGCCCTGTTCAGAGCAATTGCTTTCTGTTAATGGAATATGTGGGTAATGTAAGCTTTAGATAGCGAAGTGGGAAATTTTAATTTTCCCTATATACTCTTAATATGCATTAAGTTATTTAGAGGTTTCTTGCATACACTGTTTTGTGTGCCATGTTATTAAATGTACATTACTGTAATGTATTAAGTAATATTTCTGTTCAAATCTGTTTTTTCCCCCACAGAGAGAATCTTTCCAAGGATCTTTACCTGATATCTCAAATGGACAGTGATCAGTTTGTCCCTATTTGGACCATTGCGAGCATGGAGGATGTGAAACTGCTGACTACTGATATGGACTTGATACTTGAGGTGTTGCGAGGTAAAAGAAAAAGATGACAACTGGCCACCATTTGAGAATGTTGATAGATTTTTTTTTTTTTTTAACTATACATTCATACAAATTTTTATTTTACTGCTTTTCTGTTCTTTTCAGCATCTCCTATGGTGCAGGTAGATGAGAAGGGTGAGAAGGTACGGCCAAACCACAAGCGTTGCATCATCATCCTCAGAGAGGTCCCAGAGACCACCCCTGTAGAGGTGAGCATGCTCTTTGGTCATTTTATCACTACATTTGTTAGAAGTTAGGAATGATTACTGTGGTCACCCCGATGATGATCAGTATCGCGCTTGGAAGGACCCAGAACCATTGCTGCTGCAGAGATTTCATTTTCTCTCTCTAACTTTTATTTTATCTGTTAATGCTCTGCTAATTTCTTTATCTTCCTCTCTCTCTCTCTCTCTTTCTCTCTCTCTCTCTCTCTCTCTCAGTACAGTGGATTTTGACCTAATGACCGTGAGATTATGAGATCTGAGGGATATCTGTCCTGTTTGTCAGTAGTTGTATCTCGTTTGTTTTCTATGCCTTATTGATTTTTATTTTTATTTTTTTGTGTCTGTCAGGAGGTGGAGGCTCTGTTTAAAAGCGAAAAGTGTCCGCAGGTCATCAGCGTGGAATTTGCACACAATAACAACTGGTACATAACATTCCAGTCTGACACCGATGCTCAGCAGGTATTCTTGACAAACACACTATCAAAAAGCCTTGCTCATGTAATACATGTGTAAATGATTGGTTAGTCTTACAAGCATGAGGGTTATTTCATGATTGTTTAGCATTGTTTGAAGGATGTTTAACACATTTTCAGCCTAATTAATGTGCCATAATTTTCCAGTGCCATTGCTTATGATTGTTTATAAAGTCTTAATTTTCTGTTTGTTGTATGTTTTTAAAAAATTGTGGTCATTAGCTAAAACTAATTGGAGGACTCTAAGTTGTATTGATCCCTACATGAATTATAATAATATTAATACTCTATTTAAAAGTCTGAGTATTTATCCAATTTAACAATTATTTAATCACCTTCAATCACTTCCAGATATTTCTTTTGTGGAACACAAGATACTTTGTAGTATAATGACTTGTTGTAATTATTATAGTTGCCACAACATTTCTCTAATATGCTGCTGTATACCAGAGTTTAATGAAAAACTGTTTACTTTTCTGCTGTATCAACTCTGGACAGCTATTTTCGGCTTGTTAGACCAGTCTTATCTAATTAAACCATAAAATCTTAAAATACCTACCAATTTAATTACTTCAAACCAGCTATTCATTCTGGTTCTTGTTAAGTCCTACCTGCGTCTCAAAACTGTTTTGATTACAAACAGAAATGCAGTGATGTTATGGCTTTAGCAGTTAATGATTGGCTGTCTTTTTTATTTTTATTTTTTATCTAAAGCTAGGGCATATGATTATTGATCAGTAGGCCCAACCGGAATCTGCGCGCACGGAATTCCGCAGATTTTTAGCCCATCATTAATTCTGTTTATTTACTTGAGTAAATGTGTGTAAATCTATATTTATTCAGTTTTTTAAATTTTAGTAATCTTATTGACTAATGTGAGTGTTCATCTAATTTATGTACAATGCAATACAATATTTTCTGTCTTTCAGTAGAGATATATGACGAACTTGCTTTATTTACCAAATAAAGTGAATCTAATTGGATTTGCATTTTAAACATTAATTACAAGTTAAAAATATATATATTTTTTTATTTCATATATGAAGGTTTTAGTTATGATACTCCCAAAATAATTCCGCAGAAATGGCGAAAAACGTCTGCAGATTCCGTCTGGCCCTACTGATCAGTCTCTCATTACTGCTTCTCTAGTCTTAGCTAGTGTTTCTTTGCTCAGCTTTTGTTGCTTAAATGGTATGTAAAGTGTTTTTGCATTGTGCCTGGTTTAATAAACGGATTGACTCATGTCACATTATTTCACAGGCTTACAGATACTTGCGTGAGGAAGTCAAAACCTTTCAGGGCAAACCAATTATGGTGAGTGTACATTTGTGTCGCCGTCTCTGTTGTAAGGTCAGCTGTAATTTAAGCACCGTGGATGAGTACGTGACTAGCTGACAATTCAAACACCACTCGTGTCACCTTGACCACTAGCTCTGTGTCTTTAGTTTGAGACTGATTAATTTGTCAACCTGTGGATATTTTTGGCCGTTATCATGAATGGATATGTAAATGTCCACTTTTTTCTTTCTCTCCATTCAATAAAAGCAAAACAGCCATACTTATTGTGCGAGTATTAACCGCATTCTCTGATGTACTGACCCGTTTTGTCAACCAAACTGTGATCAGTTATTATGTAAGACCCCTGTATACAGTGTATGGGATTATGTAATCCACAAAGCATGCTTTTTTTCATAGACTGTTTATTTGTACAACAAAATGTCCCTATTGTGCAGCCCACATTCGTAAATATTTAAACACATGACGGGAGTCTAATCTTAACTGTCTTGCTAAAAGATTGGTGCATATTTAATACAGTAATGATTATGTGGGGTTTCATTTTTTCTTTGCTTCTGTTTCAGTCTGCTCAGAAATTGAGATCACTTAATACAGATACTGATTTTTCATTTATGACCTGTTTTTACAAGTGCATCATTCTATAGCTAACGAAGGACATTTATAATGTTGTACGCTAAATGAATGTCTCCTTTTTGTTTTTGTTATGGTAGGCTCGCATCAAGGCCATTAACACGTTCTTCGCTAAGAATGGTTTTGGGGCAGACTCTGGGGTTTACTCGAGTCCATCACAGTACTCGTCTCCAGTTTACCTGCAGCAGGTGTACCAGCCTCCACAGCAGTACCCGCTATATAGCCTACTGCCCCAGACGTGGACGCCTTCACCCACCCCATACTTTGAAACGCCACTGGTGAGAACTTTAAAATGTTGATTATATTGCCTATCCTAGGACTGGCAACTTATTTGGGCTGTCAAAATTAGTGCATTAGTGATTAATTTGGAATATTTAACGTGTTAAATTAACGCAAAAAATGCAGCTGCAGTTTTTTTTTTTTTTGTTTGTTTCTTGTGGCCGACGTGTGTTCAAGGCCATAGAGGTGACCTAGGCGGCTGCCTTGGGCAGCAAAATAGTGAGTGAACCTCCTGGTCCTCACATTCATCCGCTACACCCACCCCCTCTCTCACGGTCCTTGGCCTTCCATACGTATAAAACGGTGTGATTGCTGTTTGCCTAGAGCGCCAGTTCAGCTTTTGCCAGCCCTGCGTGTGTTTAACGTGCAAAGAAATATGGATAAGACCACAGACGTGCTTTTAGAAGGAAAGTTTCAGTATAAAACAGTGGTCACCAAACTTGTTCCTGGAGGGCCGGTGTCCTGCAAATTTTAGCTCCAACCCTAATCAAACACACCTGAACAAGCCAATCAAGGTCTTACTAGGTATACTTGAAACATCCAGGCAGGTGTGTTGAAGCAAGTTGGAGCTAAACCCTGCAGAGATACCGGCCCTCCAGGACTGAGATTGGTGACCCCTGGTATAATACAATTAATGGGGCATCACCAGGCTATCTTGTGTTTCCTTCAGAGTTTCATGCAATTTCGGTTTTTAATTTTTTTATATTTAGACTTAACAGCAGTTTAGCAGTTCACTCTCATTCAGCATATTTCCTTTCAGGATGTTTTAATAGAATTTGATACCGCATGGCGAACGGAAAGAAAAACCGTTTCGGGACTCGCGTGATCCTTTTAAAGTAATTAAAAATCGCTGTTTACATGTCAGACTCTTAATCAGTATTATCTTTATCATCAAAGCTGGGTATTGGTGTCCCATGTAAATGAAAGTGCCAGATGAATTCGCAAGCAAGTTTTAATTTAACTGAATTAACTTGTATCATGAAGCTGTGTACAAAGAAATGTGATGTTTATAAAAGCGGATTTAGTTGTATTGACCCAGTGATGACAAACTAAGCGCGTAGAGGGACGCATGGAGTGATCAGATGCTTTTTTAGGAATTCTCACTTTTTTCTTTTATTTTTCTGTCTTTCTCCTCTCTTTCCTTGAAGTCTCTATCACTCCTGTCCCAGTGAGCGTTAAGATTATGAGATCTGAGGGTCACTTGTTGAATGACAAAAAGACATTTTAATGGTCAGCAATTATAGCCGTAACCTCCGACTGCTCATCGTTTTTCATTAAGCTTTTATTTAGAGTTGGAATGGCAGTCATGGCGGCTGAATGTGTGAGCTGATGGAGTCACAGTGGCTCTCTGAGAATTTAATCAGGATTGTGATTGCAGGCTGATCAGCTTTCTGAATGGTTGCCATGCCAATGGTTATTTGCATCATTTAGCATAGCACATTAATGTAAAGAGGTGCTTTTTGATTTGCGGCACAAAAATGTGAATTGAAGATGATTTGTAGTAGTTTGAGGATGTGTGTTAATCCCTGCTGTTAATTCCGCTCACAGGCTCCATTTCCCAATAGCACATTTGTTAATGGCTTTGGCACAGCAGGAAACTACAAAACTGGCACTTCTCCAATCAGCCTTACACGCAACTACCCCCGCAACCGGTAAGATCCCAAAAACTGTGTTTTTAACAACTTCTGTTTGTGCTTATACTGGTCTCTTTCTGCCCGAAGTATAACATTGTGTTTGTTTGACAGAGGTTTGATTAAAGCGTTTGTTGCATCAATGTTTGACTATGATGGTCTTCAGTTCAGATTTTATCTTGGTGTGCAAATTTTTTTTTGTTTTTTTTTTGTTGTTGTTGTTGTTATTACGTTTTCAACCAATGTGTATTCAAGCTTAGTGTTTTGCTTTTCATGGCCTTGGTATTCCTAGTGCACTGTTCTGCCACATGAGCTATAGTTTTGACCTTCTCCATGATGACCTAAAGAGCAAAATGATTTTTCTAAAATTGATTAATACTCTAATTTATTTTGTTTGTTTGTTAAAAGCTATAGACTAATAACACACTTTTAAACCAATTGCAGTTATGTCTCACTTTAAGTTAATGTCTTTTTTTATTGTTTGTAATATTGTGGATTATTTGCATATGAACCTCATGTGCAGAAAGTGGGAGTTTAAGGGAGTGGAGTCAGATTGACTGTTACTTTCATTTTCTAGACTTCCACTTTATTCCAGAAAGAACGTAATCAATGCTTTCAGGTAGATCTCCTCTGATTTTACTGAAGCGTTTTCTTTCCCTGTGTTAAATGGTCATCTTGTGCATGTTCATCCTAAAGCTGTGCTATGCAAAATGCTTTGAGATTACATCAAAATGCAGATTACAAATTTGTAAATGTTTAAATGTATATTCATTTATTTTTATGCAAATCTAAAGTTTTTAATTGAATACCTGAAAAATGAGCTGTATCACTTCTGTAAACAACTGCATTTTAGTGTTATTCAATCATGAGTAAGAGCCTCATAGTGATTGGCCATCATGACTCGGCTAAAAGCTGCATCTTGACGCATGATTCCTTCAGTTTATGATTGTCAGTGCATTGTCATCAGATCTGTCATGTAATCCTGTCCTTGCATGCATCGTCTGTTTCTCTGTCTGTAAGAGTTTCCTGATATTATCTTAAAGTACATGCTATGTGACTTTTTTTTTTTTTTTTTTTTTTTTTAATCTCATCGGTAAAGCACTATACAAATTTAGAGCGGGAGTTTTTAAATTGAATTAATAAAATAAAAGCTTTAATATACATGACTTTTTTTTTTAATACATTAATTTTAAAGGAACTATACGATACTTAATGGGGACTAAATATTTGCCAAATATTTTACACCATTTTATTATTGCTTTTACAAAAATGACACTCCTTGAGCATCTTAGTATGGATGTCCTTCACGGTTAGGCTGCTCAGCAGATTGGACTGCTAAATTGATATGAAGACTGGTTTGCCTATCGCTTGTACATCTAATGGTGGCAAATGAAACTGAATATTTGCACTAGGTAAAATAGGTCTTTTTTTTGTTTTACTAGGTAAAAAGTTTGTCAATCATAATTTGTACTCTTTAAAGGTCTCTGTATACTTCAAATAAAATTAGAGCAAACTAATGTTAAGTCAAATCCAGCTAAAAATTAGATTCTTTTGAGTTTTTCTTGTTCAAAAGAGCTCATAAAAGGGAAATTTAGGTTCGTTTGATTCATGAATTTGCTACTTGTTGGTTTGATCTGGAATTGTCACCTGGGAGTGTTTGAAATCTGTATTCTGTCACTTGGACTTTTATAACTTCAAATGAAGAACGAAAAACAACTTCCTGGGAACTTGTCTACTAACAAAAGTGTGAACAGTTGCAGTAACTTTTACAGCTTCTTGTTCAAACAGTAGTTCAGAAGTTTCAGGGAATTTTTATTTATTTTTTTGTCACCATACATGTATACCACTTTTATTTGTGATGTTCATTCTGCATGATCTGACAGTCTTAAAAGATCAGCTATAAAAATGTTTGTTGCCTGCTGTCTAATCTAAGAAACTGCTAACTTTTGTTTTGTGTTTGTTCTATGCAGGAATCATGTAAAGCCTCGTGCTGATGTGGGTCAGCTAACTGAAACATCATCCGGTGCCGGCAGTCCACAGCCCCCATGCACCCCCTCTTCAGACAGCAACGCCTCCACCCTCACCCCACTCTCTGAACCACCCACTTCCCCCAGAGAGAACCAGCACTCTGACCTCTCCATCAGCAGTCGAGTCAGGTCCGTATACACTGCACACCTGATGCAGCATTTTCTTTTTTAAAAGAAGCCAGATTTGGTCGTTTTGACCCAGTGATGATCAAATTAGCGCATAGAGGGAAACGGGGAGTGCTGGGACTTAAGGAGCTCTTTCTTCTTTCTGATCACTTTCTCTTTCTCTCTCTGTCCCTCTCCTCAAAGCCTCAGTCACTCCTGTCCCAGTGAGCGGTCAGATTATGAGATCTGAGGGTCATCTGATGAGTGTGTTCACCAAATGCTGAGAGCGTTGATAATGGGCAAGTATTTATTGACTTGTTTGTGTTCAGGAGAGGAAGCTATCGTGGCATGAGGAGGAGGAGAGAAGATGAAAGAACGGTTAGTCCTAAAATAGTCACATAACATTGAAATACTTAAATGTGTTGTTCAATTAATGTGTTAATTTGGTTTGTGCAGAGGCCGAATGCGGAATTGGAGGTGAAAGCTCCATCCCCAAAGTTTGACCTGGCAACCACTAATTTCCCGCCTTTGCCAGGGGGGGTGTCGGGGCATCTGCCAAGTGTGACCGTGCAAACAGAGTCTGTGTTGGAGAATCGCATGGCAGATGTGGTTAAGGGCATCAGCAAGGTGGTAAGAGCCTTCTTGAACCAGTGTTCTCTGTGAAATTAGATTGGCTTATTTGCAGAGAATCTCAATTGTTGTTTTTACACATTTTAGCCAGAAGCAAGTAAGCAAGAGGTCAGTCAAGATACTGGAACGTGTCAAGGGGAAGCACAGACAACCGGACCCTCAGTTCCAGCACTGAAGCCTCCCACCACTAAAGTGGATCCACCTGTAGCTAGGTACGACATGCATGTGCAATTGTATTCTGTGCTTTAACAAATTTACTATTTAAAGGTATGGGTAACCTAAAATATTTGCCCTTGGGTTGATTTCAACAAACAGCATCAAATTGGTAGATTTTTTTTTTCCCCTTTAGTGGTACTAAAAAAAGTGGTCCTGGGGAAAGCTTCCTCACATTTAAGCAAAACATACATTAAAAGGTGCCTTATAATGAA